>NW_015151966.1:82975-93142 GCF_000732505.1 Cyprinodon variegatus | reverse complement strand
CTGCCTCAGTTTTCTTCTTCGTGTCAGTCAGGCTGATGATTGATTTCTACTTTATTTTATAGCTAAGAAGTGCAACTTTTACCTTACAATTTATTTCAAACGAATTAACTTGGAATTTAGGAATTTATTTCCAGTAGAAACACCTGGAAATGTAAATAAATCACTCTGTGCCAACAGGAGGGGATAAAAATGACTGTGCTAAATATCCGGCTGGCAGTGAAAATAAATCTACACTTGCAATTTTCTAATACAAACTATCCATAAATGTTTATTGCCAAACACAACAGTTCATATTTGCACACGAGAATAAAAAGCCACAAGACTGTCACATTAAACTAGAACCAAAAACTAATTTTTTTAATGTTCAAGTAGTTTTAGAGGCAATGCCATAACGATTTTTTTATCTTACATTTGACCAGCAGAGGGCGCCCGTCACCTTTAGATTTTCACATGAAAGGTTGATAAATTATATTGAATTGATGGAAACAATCTGCCATCCAAGCATTAGAATCTATTGAAAATATAAATTAATATCTATATAACCTGGTTTGTTATATAGGAGAATTTACTTAAAGTACATTACTTTTACAGAATTCAATAATTTACATAAAATTTTACGTTTTTGAAAGAAGTATCCAAACAGTTAAAGGCTTATGTTTTTATTTAGGTTCAGAAACGAGAACAAAGCATTCAGATTTCTGACAAACTGCAGAGCAAGACTGACATTTAGTTTTTGTTGTAATGGGAACCAAATGTGGCAAAGAACCTCAAATCATGAAGTAAAAAAAAAAAACACGTTTGATTCTGTAAAACATGTAGACCTTTATTAGTCCAAATGTGCATATTTCAAGAAACTAAACCCCTTCAGTTAAATCCACATTTCCCATAAACAATTTAACCTCTACTTTAAGCTGTAACCTTAATAAAACCAAAAAACACTCCATTATAAAATATTTTATGGAACAGTCAACAAAAACAGTGCGTGAAATTAACTCGTCAGTCAAGGGTTTTTAATAAAAAGATTTCAGCTGTAGGAAAACTATAATTTGAATTAAATACCAAAAAAAATGTTTCCCTTTAAGTGAAAAACTAATTGACTAAATTCAAATGTATGTTTTTTAAGTGAATAAATAAAAGGATTCAGGAGTTATTCAGACAAAGGTGATTGGACAAGACAGGTCCTCACAATTTATTAGCAGATTGGTCAAATAAAAAAGCAACATGTTTACAGATTGTGGCTCGTGAAGAAAACAAACGGCTAACATGGAACAGAAATACTGAGCCTGTAACTAAGACGTGTTTCTGTACAACGACTAACAGGACGACACAGGAGCGTCCGTCTGCTCCTCTGATGCATGCGGTCTGTTTCCTACTGAACCAAGGTGCTTCTGCGTGCAGCGCCATGAGCGGCGTCTGCCTCTAAACTATGAGGAACTTCACAAAGATGCACTTATGGTGCCGGATCTCTCACACATGCAAACATACAAGATCCATTCATACAAAACAAAACAAAGTGGACTCTCTTATCGCTCAAACAAACGGAACACACAGCTCTGTACACGCCAGGTCAATCCTTTCCCACAATCAGGGAATAAATAACCTCCATAAAAGGCTTCTTTATAAAAGAAAATAGATATTTATACATCTGTACATGTGATCTATACAGCATAAAGACAAGGAAGCACGTTCAGAGGGGAAAATTATCCAGAACACACAGATTCTGGCTCTAGCACCCATATCCCTCCATGTGCAGCAGTCTTTGTTAGGAGAAGCTTCCCGTGGCTCCGCCTGTCACCAGCAGGACGCCGTCGCTCTCTTCTCACATTCATCAGCCGGATCGAGCCGAGCGCAGGGAGAGCCCACCTCTCTGGACTGGGTCCGACTGAACCCAGAGCTCCTTAATGGACCCCATCGTTTACAAACAGTCCGACTGAATCAACCAGAATCTGATTCACTGGTGTCTGAGGATGATGAGGAGGACGACGATGAAGAGGAGTCTGAGGAAGAGCTGCTGGCGCTGAGACGTGACGGCTGGGCGTGGACGTCTGACGCTGGTTTATCATCTGAAGGGAAAATAAAAGTTAATTGGATTATTAATTAGATTATTTACCCGATAACAGGTTGTTTTCCTAAATGAGGAATGAAGGACTCACTTTTGGTCTTAGACGGCTTCTTCCCAGAGTTCAGCTGCCCGCTGACGTCCATCAGCCGCCTCTCCAGCTCCATCTGCTTCTCCATCGCCAGCTCCTCCCTGGTTTTACCCGCGCTGTTCTTCTTACTCGCTGCAGAGAAAGTTCACGTCAAAAACAGGATGACGACAGAGTTTAATGAACGACCCAAACCCAACAGGACCAGGACTGAACCCGGTTCTCTGCTCACCGTACGGCTTACGGGGTTTCTTCCGTAGACAGGTCATAACGTATCGCTCCAGCTCCCTCAGCGTTGACGGTTTCAGCGTCTCGAAGTCGATCTCGATCTCCTCGGGGTTGGTGTCTCTGAGCGACGGCTCCCTGGACTGGATGATGTAGACGACCCGGCCCAGCTTCTCGCCCGGCAGCTTGTTGATGTCCAGGCTCAGCTGGCGCTTCTCGTCGTACGACATGGGCACCGTCTCCTCCTCCTCGTCGGAGTCAAAATGGCTGACCAGAGGGTCGTGCATCGGCTGGGACACGTTGAACATCATGTTGCCCTTTTTGGATCTGATGGAGCAGAATGACGGATGGAGAGTTAGAACAATAACAAACTTCAGTTCTTTAAACCAATAGGGGGCGTTACTCACTTGCTCTTGTTGTTTTTCTTGCTTTGCGTCTTCTTCGCTGGTATGACAGGACAGCTGATCCCTTTGGTGCTCTTTGTTTTAGAGGACTTGGACATCTTGGGAGCTTTAGGCGGCTTTACTGCAACGACCTCCTCCTCTACCCGCCGATGTTTCTCCATTTTCTTCTTCTTCTTCTTGTCCTTCTTCTCTTTCTTTTTCTTGGGTTTGACGATGGGACCCTGAGAGAGCGCCGTGAGCTGCTCATGGACAGCTTTCAGCTGGAAAACCAGACGGATAAAACATTAGTTCCTGGAAAAACCTTCGACTTAAAGTCTCAGAGATAAATTTAAGATTTTATAAAATCCAAAATCTTAATTTTAGCAGCAAGAAGAATTTATAAAAAAAAAAAAAAGTTAAAAACAGTTAATAAGACTAGAAATATCTGAAATTTGAAGGTTTATCAGAGTAAAAAAACACAAAAGTTGTTTAACCAGAACTAAAACTAACGGAAATAAATGAAGCAATTATTTCTGAATCAGGAAGTGGGACTAAAATTCAATACACGAAGAAATTATTGATTATGGTCTAACTAAATGTTATTTAAAACCATGATGTCAAGACTGTTCCGTTTGGGGTCAGGATCAGAACCAACCTGCTCCTGCAGCTCTGCCAGCCGATTGGCTCTCTCCTCCTCTGAGTCGGAGCTCAGGCTGCTGTCGCTCGGCTCGCTGTCGCTGCTGAACTCGCTCTCAGATGAGGAGGACGAGGAGGAAGACGAGGAAGATGAGGAGGTGGGAGGGGCAGGAGCCTCATCAGGCATCTTAGCGAAGCAGAACTCAAACACGTCCTGAAGGAGAATAAAATTGATTAAGCATCAGTAAATCAGCCGTTTGACTTTACTTTGCTGTTAAACTATCTCATCAAATCTTCTAGAATCTGTTCTCCGGTTTAAGGTACGAAACAAATCTCCCTCTACGTAAATACGGATGTTTTCTGTTTCATGCAGGGAAATCATTTCCATATTTGGTGGCGTTACCTGGAGCTTCCTGGCCATGGCGACCACGTCGTGATCAGGAGGGTTGTACTTGTAGCAGTTGGAGAACATGAGCCTGACGTCGGCGGAGAACTGCTGGGCGTCTCTGTACTCCCTGCTGTCCATCTTCCTCTGCAGAAACAAACATCCTCACTTAAATTTCCTGTTTTAACCAAGAATAAACCGGAGCTAAAACTTCTGAGCTGCTGCAGCTTCTGTACCTTGATTGTGCTCAGGTCCATGGGTTGCTTGATGATGTCATGGTAGTCATGGAGACCCAGCGATGTGGCGTCCACAGGCTTGTAGAACGGCCAGGCGTACGCTGCGTGCTTCTTGGACAGCAGCTCCTTCAGCACGCCGCTGCAGTAGCGAAGCTGCGGCGTCAGCTTGCTGCGCCTCACCGGCGTGGGCAGGATGGAGTCCGGCAGGTCTTTCTTTGGGGGTTTGATGGGCCGTCCGCTGACTCCCCTCCTGCTCCCTGCCGTCCCGTTGTTCCCCATCATCATCCCTCCATGGCTCATATCCATGCCCATCACCAAACCCGGGCTCATTCCCAGCGGAGAGCCGTGGTCCATCCCCAGAGAGGTCAGCGTCAGCGGCGAGTCCAAGCCGCCGCCCATCCCCAGGCCGATCCCGCTCACCCCCATGGTGCCCATGATGGGCATGGCCATGGTGGTGGGAGTGGTGGTGTCTGCCTTCCTCTTCACCCCTTTTTTCTGTGGTGGAAGAGAAGAGGATGATGACTTTCAGACCTTCATCCCCCCTCCAGTCAAACCAGCGACCACAGAAACATAAAACCAGTTACCTTAGCGGTGGGCTGTGTGGGGGGCATGTTGGTGATGGTGGGCAGGCTGTGCTCAACAGGGAAGCTGATGCTCTTAGATAAAATAGTCTGTGGGGGGGTGGAGAGGATGGAGTCTGGGGTTTCTGGAGTGGGAGGAGAGTACGCCGACTGGGAGACGGCGGGCACCTGGTGGGCCGTCGTCACGCCTCCTAGAACTGGAAGATATAGAACAGATGAGCCGATCTGACAGGAGGAAGCAGCAGGTTTCTGTCAGCCGATCGTCTCCATCCTCACTTTGATTAGTTTTCCCTTTTTTGGAGGATTTGGCAGATTTGTTGCGAGCGGGTGGGGGGGCCAGCTCGATCTCCTCCTGGGGCATCTGGGCAACTTTCTGCAGGAAGGCTTTCTCCAGAGACTGAGCCATCAGCACGATGTCATCCGTTGGCTGCAAACATGGAGAAAGAAAATAGTTTAGTTTGAGGAAAAACTGGAATAAAATAAAAAACTGAACCTTTTCATCCAAAAAAACAAACAAAACAAATTAAAACAAATCCTGTAAATATCCTGCTCTTACCTTAAATAATAAACTTGGAAATTAACTGGGTGTGATAAATGAGTTTTAACTTTAAATAACTAGTGTTGAGTCAATCTTCAACAGGACTACTTTTACATTCAGAAATTAAGTATTCAGACCATTCCTCCATATCAACACAACCAACTCATTTAAAATGGAAACCTGCCTACCTTGTTGTAAATGTAGCAGTTAGTAAACATGGTGTTGAAGTCCTGCATGCACTCGCTGGCACTGCGGTAGTAGTTGTTCTCCAGCCTCTTCTTGATGCTGCCCATGTCCATCGGGGTTTTTATGATCTTATGATAGTCCTGAAAACAGATACGCTTAATAGTCAGACCTATAAACAAACTACTCTCTTTTTATTCTCTAATTTCCGTTTCTGTTTAACTCACAGGCAGGTTGAGCTTGACTGCGTCCACAGGTTCGTGGAACGGCCAGGCGAAGTGGTGCCTCCACAGAGACTTAAGGACGACTTTCTGCAGGAACTGCAGCTGGTTGGTCATCCTTCCCTGTCTGTTGGGGTCTTTCACCGTCGGCTGGGGGGGCCCTGAGGGGACCATCTGGCTGATCAGGGGTATCCCAGGACTCTCAAAGCCTTCGTAGAGCTGGGAAGGTTTCCGGATGCGTTTCCCAGCTGTACCAGTGCTCTGATCCATTGTCACTCCAGTATAGCCAGGATCAACCCCAGAATGAGTGCTGCCAAGAGGAATCAAGATCCAGTGAACTTTACGGAGAGGAAAGAAGATGCACCAGGGGGAAAATAGATAAAATCTCAAAACTGACCAGCTTTTACTCATGTTAAGACCAGCATAATAGGGAATCTAACTTATCCTGAACTAGAACATTTTCTTTTACTTATATACTCTGCAAAAACACAAATATAAACCCATTGCAGATAAGAGAACTAATAAAAATAAAACAAGCCATCCTATCTGAATAGGAAAACATGGGCGTTGCTTTAGTCATCGACTTCCTGCTCTACACCTAGTTCCTGTTCACCAACTCCTCCCACTCCTTTCTTGATGGGGAGGAGAGAAAAACTCCTCTAACTGGTGGGTGGGGTTATTTCCATGCTACAGTGCACACAGCAGAGCATGCTGATGGCTGCCTCTCAGTTTTTTTTTGTTTGTTTTTTTTTTACACCGCTTAGAAATATTTTCCCCAGGAATTGCATGTTTTATTTATATACATGTATAACTTCCTGATTTCTTATAAGTTTATAAAACTGGGTATTTGAAAAATAAACACAATATACACAAGTTTTGCTGACTAATTTGTGATGAAGACAAACCTGCATCACACTAGCCTTACAAAGAACTTCAAAATCATAATGGTCCATCATCATGGTAAACATTTGATCTTTTTCTTTTATTTTTTTTTTCTTACATCCTAAACAAAAGGTTTATTAAGGAATACTACTTTAAAGCTCATCTCATAAAATCATCCCAGTGTGCAAATTAAAACTGCATTGATCCATTTAGAATAATAGGTAAATCTCAAATAAACTTCTGGAAACTCATTTGACATTTAGTGTACTTTATTTATAAAAAATATGCAAAAGAATTTACACAAAGGCGACATTACTAAAAAAAAAATACTACTAGAAGTTGAAGGTTCTGTGTAAAAGCATTTAAAACTATCAAAACAAAAATGATTGCAAAAATGAAAGCATTACATTAAAAAAGTGTAATAACTGTAAAAGGCACTGCTTGTTGATCTGAGTGACACTGATCTGTAACCTGGCAACAAAAAGAAACATAACAGTAAGCCTTGGGTCCTATTTTAACCATTTAGATCCTCGGTAATATTTTTTCAATACATTATAAATAATTTTAACCATTTAGTTGTACCAGGGAACCCGTCCATCACAACAATCTGACCACATGGCTAGCACAACAAGCCGGTGACAGACTGTTTGGATGTACGCAAGGATGGCTCAAACAGTACAACGCCGGACGTTTAATAAGCTAAAAGGCATTATATAACTGAAGCAATGGGAACCAGTCCCCTCCTGCGACCTTATTCTCTAATAAAGTTGCATTCCGACTACATCTATGACAGACAAGTTTAGTTAGCCAAGCTATCTGTAGCTATGCTAACATCCACTGCTGAGCTGCGGGAGTAAGCGGCTAACTGCCGCGAAGACCCGAAGATGGCGCCACTATATTCATAGGCTATTTGAAAAAATTAATTTCTTTTTTTTTTTTTTTATTCATAAATAATTGTCCATTGTAATAATTGATTTTTTCCGGTACTTAGTCCAGTCCATGTCTCACCCTGAACGTTAAACAGTACAGAAGGGGAGCCAGTAGAGAAGTAAAAAATGAAAACAAAAAAAATCTTAAAATAATCCTTCTGATGTTAAAGTGAGAGCCAGTTCTACCGATATATACCTGTCAAGAGGCGGGTTAACAGCCATATCCATCAGGATGGATCCGGATTCTGTTTTGGGAAACACTCAAACGCAGGATCCGTCTCCGCTCGTCAGTTTTCTTTGCTGCCCGCCACGACGAAATCCCTGTGAATCGCTTCGTTGAAATGGCGACTGAGTGCGACTACACCCGGTGCTTTATAGAGCAGCCATTCACCTCATTGGCTGAACCCCTTCCTTATTCCTCCGCCCACAGAATCCTTATTGGCTACTCGCGGTGTCTTTCAAAATCACCACACCCGTTTACTGTTAGATATCCGCATGCAACGTTCAGGGACGACCTATTCGTGAGTTCCCCCTGTCCTTCAAAGATATAGTCGAACACCATTGGTCCAGCCCGCCCTGTCTTCCCGGTGACTTGTTTGTGACTGGCTCGCTAACAAAAAGCTTCAGGAAAACCGAGAGAAAAAGAGACACCCAGTTCCTTATCATATCATATTACGTCAACGTGTTCCACAGCGACCAACGGGATTGGTTGAAACGGCCTTAACGCGGGCTTGTAGTCTAAAAACCAACAGTCCCATTGGTTGGCCAGCTCAGTCACGAGTACCGCCTGAAGAGAGCCTCTCCCTCGTGAAATCATCAGTTACTTCTAGAACATGTAGGCGGGCGCCATCTTTGAGCAGCGAAAGACAAAAGAATTTGATAAAAGTGCTCGCTGTAAAGTTAATTAACCACATGCCTAATCATATAGAAGTACTATCTTGTAATTTAACGACAATAGTTCATATATCCGTTAAGCATAACCGTTCAAACCGACGCTTTTTGAAAACCGCCATAAAAATGTGTCCACATGCGCCTTCAAGTAAAAAGCACCAATATATTACTATTAAGGATTAAGCTCTAAAAATATTAGTGTTTTTAGCTTTTAGGTAAAACGGAAATTATAAAACTAAAACCACCTATGGCAAGGTCAGCGCAGCAACGATCAACACAATGACACAGCAGTTTTAAAACCAACAGCCTAAATGAAAAACGACTATTAACCAAAATAAAAACTTTACAACCTAAATACTTGTAAAGACGTCGATAGTAACCAAAAACTACAATTTAAACCCAGTTTTTCTGTATTCGGCCATACTTAGGTTTTTTAAGAATATACAGAAAAAATAACTTCGAACTTACAAGATAACAATTTTAACTATAAGTAGCACTAAATTGTAATCTTTTGTATTTCTAAACTCATAAGATGAATAATTTGAGGCACACAGGACATTACCTAACCATATGTGCCCATCCCCCATACCAAGGTTACAGAATCAATGTCACTCAAATAATAGGCAGAAAGATCCCCTTCAGCTCATCTAGTAACAAATATTACTACAGCTTTAACAGTTTGTCAGGATTTTAAAAAATATCTTAATTAGTCCCAGAAAAATATTAATCAAAATGTTGGAAAAAAAATCTATATTGAAAAGCCTTTAGAGAAAATCAAAAGTTGATAAGTAAATCCTCAAAAAAAGAGCGAAACCTGTCTTCCAAAAATCTTCTTTGTCTTCCACTTGGATACTTTTTAAGCAGCACATTTCCCCTCAAACATGTCCGCCTTCTTCCCCAACTCCCCGGGTTGGGTGGGGGAGGGGAGTCACGTGACGAAACCATCCTGATATACAGACTTCATCAAACCTGAACACGTGGCATTTCATTAAAAACACAACAAAACGCATCCGGGACCCGTCTGTTCCATCAGGACACTCCTGATATATCCATATCCCGCCGTATCTGGACTGTATTTTTCCATATTTATAAGTTATAGTTGGCAAAACATCCGAACAATGAGCGTACTTTTCCGTTGGACTTGGCTCGCTCTGATTGGTCAGATCGGGTCATGTGACTAAGATGAGATACTGTGGTTTCCGTTTTCAGCTGCGTTTGTCTGTCAATATAATAAAAGCATCCTCAAATGTATTCCGGCAATTTCCACACAGCAAAAACAATGTGAGAAATACCTTTATTCCAGATCACTGCTGCTGTGGTATTTCCTAGAATTTAAAACACTGCGCTTGCGTTAATGAGAATAGAAACTCTGCAAGGCAATAAAGAAGAATGGCATTAAGCAGCTGAGTCACACACACAAAGTAAGATATTCAGACCAGGGTAAAAAACCCAAAATTGTACTCAGGTTAGAATAGCACTACTTCATCTTTTGCTAAAGTCAAAGTAAAAATAATTATTTGAATAAATATGACAAATTTGACTAAAAAAGTATTTTAGTAAAAAAGCTGCTTATGTATTCTGCTGTTGCATCATAACATCTGATTTAATGTATAGACGCAGTCAGACAGATGTAATGTGCAAGTTCTGATATTTTAAAGGATAAAATACAAAGAAACACAAATAACATTATTAAATAATAAATAAAAAAACAGAATAATAAACTTATACAGAACAAACACTTCCATCCATTTCTAAATATGAAAGTGAAAGCAACAGTAAGAATTTTTTTTTTATCAACTAGGTCTGTCTGAAAGCCACTGAAAAAAGCATTCAGGTTTTTGTATTTTCAATGTTTGTTGTGAAACATGTTTATTTTACACTCATATTTAACTGGAATTTCATGGTCAAGGTAACCTCCCTGAGCGATAAC
>NW_015151966.1:57949-78535 GCF_000732505.1 Cyprinodon variegatus | reverse complement strand
AAGATATAAATATATCAAAATTGTTCTGTTCAGATAAAAAAAAAAGTGTAAAAGTGAGTTTCCCCTGGTTTTATTTTGTAAAAAGTCTTCTTCTTTGGCTATATGATTATTAATCAAAAAAATGATCTACAGATTCATCGATTTCCAAAATAATCAACAGTTGCATTAATGTAAGATATGAATCAATTTAGGAATAAATATTTATTACTCAGTTTCTTATTTACAAATACAATCTTTTTTTTTAATGAAAATAATGGAATACTCACCCTAACAAATCTTTATCAGCAGTACTGTCTGTTTTATTTATTTACTGGTTTTTATTTTAGCAGGTGTTTTGATTATTTACCTTTAGCAATGATTTCAATGATCTTAAGGTGGAAATCCCTAATGTCCATTTATTTATTTATTTAGTAGTTGGTTAATTGGATATACCTTTTATTGCTTCTACAGCTTGATCGATACGGGCTTTCAGATAGACAATCAGAATATTATTTATCGTTAGAAGAAAAATGTTTTCAAAATGAAGATTATTTATTATGTAACTACCGGTCAGGGATATTCTTCCCTACATGCCACGTCTGTTTGCCAAAAGTCAAGGGCATGGTATCTTAAATGCATTAACTTTTAGGGATGAACATATTTTATCTACAGTAAAGGTCACTGAAACAGCACAAACCTTTTCTTCTTCTCTGTAGCTGACTAAACTGTCGTTTAGCTCCAGGCTTGTTTTTCTCTCATATCCTGTAGACTCATTGTGAAAATGAAACATAGAGCAGCTAAAAGTGAAAGAGCTTCATGCACTAATGCTTAAACTGATGTCAGTTTTTCCTGAGAAAAAAACAGTGAAGATCTAATGTCACACATTAAAAATGAATGAAAGCAAAAGTATAATAACCTCAAGGGTTGTGTTTCTTCATAAGGAAAGTCTGGATCTATCAATCAGATATCTACAGCAGCAAACATGGAAAGGCTTCATACACTTTCTACCTTCTTAATTTAAAGTTTTGCTTCATATGCAGATGATCAATAAAAAAAGCTTTTGTTTCTGTACCTTTTAAAAGTGATTCTATAGTTAAGATATCTACTATTATAGACACAATGTCTGTTAAGAGTTAAAATACATGTTTTTCCATAAACTTTCTTTATCTAATGGAGACATTTTAACATGACTGGCGGTTTGTTGGGTAAAAATGAGAAACAGCCTTGCAGGCAGAGGAGCTGAGGAAGGGAGGAGCTGCAGGATTACATCAGAATCTGACTCATCAGTACGGCTCCTTCTCCCTTCCCCTCTCTCTCTCTCTGTCTCTCTCTCTGTCTCTCTCTCAGTGTCTGGATGCATCATCACCGGGTCACATGATGAAGATCAGGCCAGAAATGGTTGGCAGGGAAGCTCTTTCCTTCACAACACCTCCTTTCTGACTCATATGTTTACTAATCTGCTGTGAACTGATCCAATAATGACTCAAGCATCACAGACTCTCCATGCTGTTCACTTTATGCTGATCTTAGTCATAATCTTCCGCTATATAAAAACCTTCTCGGTTAGTTGGTGTTGTCGTGGATCTATTCCTGCTTCAGGGCTTTCAGTTTCCTTCATTACGGTTGAGCAAGTCTTTCTCAGTGACAACAGCTCCTTTGATAGCTGCTGTAAGCAGCAGGGTGACGACACAGGAGCTCCTATTCATTACTTTGTTCTGCTGCTTCTTTAGCATCATTCTTTCTCCTAAACTCACATTTTAACCACCTGAACTTAAAGTCAACTTAGCTACTCCGATTTATCTATTGTTTATTCTTTATATACAAAAAAAGCAATATAATAACATATATATTGGAATGTTCTCTGGTTCAAATCCAAACTTGTGTTTCTATCAGACCTAATGACAAAACTCTGTTATGGCTCAGTGATGTCCTGTTGTGATATGCAATTATTAATAATATAAAATGACCTGAGGCCTACTTGCAATAAAGGCTATTACCATTTTTTTGGTATTAATCATTGCTGGTATGATACAAAACAAAAAGATACTATGTAAATAATTATTTGCTCGGGTAATACAATTTTTATTTGGCTTATTTGTTCTCAGTTCAACTGAAGAAACTCCTATATCCACCTGTGAAACAGCCAATCAGCTTTGAACCTCACCTCCAAGAAAGCCAATCAGCATCCAAAGTTCATCTTAAAAGCCTCCTGTGCGCAGGCGGCGGATGCACTGTGTGACTTCATTAGGATGACCTCGTTTAAACCCACCTCCAGCCCCTCCTCCACCATCGAAGCTAAAGCTTCATCATAGTGTCATTCCTCCTGGACTCTTACTACGTTCCCTGTCTCATTTTAACCGGTCCGACAGAAGACGGCCATGTTGAGCCTACTTCTGCCAGAGGTTTCTTCCCAACGGGGAGTTTTTCATCTCCACTGTCGCTTCACGCTTGCTCATCATGGACAGGTTCTCTCAATCTGTGTTATCCAACTGGACTTTCATCTTCCAGGTCCCTGAGTGAAGCTCTAGTGTCAGTGCACGCAGTCCACTGGATCTCCCCATAAAGCTCAGCAGACAGTCTGGCTAACAGCAGTCTATAGACTGACCAACTTCATCCATCTCCACTCCACCATCAGTTTAAGGCCTGGGGGGGGCAGCCCTATTCTTTGCTCCTGTTCATGCTTATCTATCAAAATTAAGCGCTATGTTTCCTGCCGAGGTCTAAGTGCCAAAGACAAAGTAATTGTATCAATAAATGTCTCCTAATTATCTTTTCTCTTCATGTGAGTTTTGTTTTTAGATTGAAAAAGTAGCTGGGAATATATATATATATATATATGTTTACTATGAATGTGCATCGGAGTAGGATTTAATAAGCTTTCTTCTTCCCACTCTCTTTCAGGCCTGTTTTTTTCTTTTTTTTTTTTTTCTTGTTACTATGCCTCATAAGTTTAAATGATGAACTGGCATTCACTTGTGTGTTCCAATGCATGTAATTGCCTGAAATGAATAATAATAAATAATAATAATAATAATAATAAATAAAACCTAACATTTGTTTTCTTTTCTTTAAGCAGCAGCTGAACAGGTTCACCAAACTCAGACTGTGGATAACTCTCCTGCAGAACCTGTAGATAACCTTCATATGTTGATCCACAGTGAGGAGACGTCATTCACCTCTAAAAGGATCTGACTGAAACTGGGAGTTCTTTCATTTGCATCTGAATCAGAGAAGACTTTCTCTCTCAGAAGGGCTTCAGTAGAGAGATGAAGTCACTGGTTTCTATAAGTGAGGTTGATTTAGAAACCAGCAGAGTTATTCTGGGTTTGCTTTAGTCTCCATCTGTGGGATCCACAGAGCTGAGAGCTGCTGGCAGAGACAGAATCAAGATGATCACTGGTGAGAAATGCGATTAAGATTAACATGCTCTCTAATCCCATGAAAGTAAATCTGTTTTGCAGCAGATGTCTCTCGATCCTTTGTTAGGTGTTTGTAGCTTTGGCGTCATTTACTGCTTCAGTTCTTAAACTAAAATAAAAGATGATTTAGAAACATGAGGAAATAATCATCAGCAAAGGAAAAGGAAATGGAATCATGTTTGCCTGCAGTTCTACGATAAGAGTCAATACTATGTGAAGGTCTGCCAAACCCCACCCCCCCTTTAACCTCTGATGAGAAACTTTCTGATAACCAGATGCTTCATCAGTTCCTGTGAGACATTCGACACCGAAGTGAATAAATTAAATCCAAATTAAAAGAGCCTGAGTGCTGCTGCAGGAGGAAGAGTGGATGTCTGCCAGCTGGAGGATGGGAGTAAAATTCTTCATCTTTAATTATCAGGGTAGTTGGAAAAAGTATTTTTAACCATTAAATTTCATATAATCATAAGTATAGGTAATGTATGTGGATTTTATTCAACAATCTGGCAAAAAGAAGCACAGATTTTTGAAGTAAATAAAGATTATGCAGATTTTCTGGATGATCAATAAGAAATAATATTTTCTTTTTTTAAGAAAGCAGCTAAATGTTTGAAGCTTTCCATATTAATATGCAAGCCATATAGGGGACTCAAATACTTTGAAGAGGGCGGTTTTCTAGTCATATGATGCTAAACATCACTTTTTGAAACCACATGTAAAGAGCTATGGTGCATACTAGCAGGTTTATAAGTTAGAATAGAATTTCAACTGATTCTTAATTTAGACCTAAATTAAGAATCAGTTGAAATATGTTTTTTAGATTAAGAATCAGTTGAAATATGTTTTTTAGATGATTTCCATTCAATCTTGACTGAGCTGAAGGATTTATAAGGTTAAAAAAAAAACCTTAATAAACCTTCACCAAAGGGCATCCCAAACAAATCTGGAACGCAGTTATAGGGAAAAAAAGAAAGTTTCAATAAAGGTAAAAGCATCTAGATTTCCACATTTTAAAAAAAAAATGTATTAACCAGCAAACTTTCCTTCACCGTCTGACTTTTCTGACTTTATTTTATCAAATAAATACCAGATAAAACATGATGTTGTCTGAGGTTAAATGTAACCTGATACAATTCCAAACAGGAAGAAAAACCTGCAGATCAACGTGTGTAAAAATGGATTACTGTAGGAGAAAGTTATTTAAGAGGTTGAGAAAGTGTGGAAACGAAACATGATAGATGCACATCATTTACTTTCTCTTACATTTCATTTGCTTTCATTTTTGGATCCGTGAGTGATGATAATCATTTAGTTCTATGCTTTTCTACCTGAAAATCTATCCAGTGAATCTTTGTTTAAAGTCAGACAACTTTCTCTTATAGACATAAAGAACATAAGACCCTTAACCCCTTGATGCTCCCTGGCCGTCGCACAATGGCAGCTCACTGCTCCCCAAGGCGATGGGTTAAATGCAGAGAGTGAATTTTATT
Organism: Cyprinodon variegatus; assembly: GCF_000732505.1. NCBI lineage: Eukaryota > Metazoa > Chordata > Actinopteri > Cyprinodontiformes > Cyprinodontidae > Cyprinodon > Cyprinodon variegatus. The sequence goes on along the minus strand of NW_015151966.1, from coordinate 73,647 downwards.
GCTTTGTAGTTTTACAGTGTAATGACAATAAAGTTGAATTCTATTCTATTCTATTCTGAAGACAAGCATCTGTCATAGAGCTACAGCTGCACACTGTCTTAGTGCCCAAAACTTAGAATTCTGCTCCCAAATGTATAAGAAAACATATTTGATAATTTTCCAGCTTTTTAATTTCCCTTGGTTTTTTCTTTTCCCTTGAATTTTTTTTTTTTTTTTGGCCTTGTTCAACCAAATTTTAAAATTGCCCAAGTTGCTTTTTCTATGTGAAATTAGCTGCCGTTTGCATTAGCCTTTAGATTTGCTTTAAAGTTTAAATGTGGAATAAAGCCTTTTTCTGGATGACCTTTGCTGCTGGTTTCTACTCCTAATTTATGATAATTAACTGTTTGATTTCGTCTGATTTTTATTAATGTCATGCCAAGAGGGAAAAATGTAAGGATAATACAACTGAATTTAGCGCATGGCTTATTTGCAATTCATGGCGCCATCTATTGACCACTGTGGGTCAATCCTTTTCAGTGTGTCAACAAAAGTTATGCTACACTGCCACCTTGTGGCGTTTAGGATAAATGACTGAATAATCTATTAAAGGGAATCCTGTGGTGATAAGCTGTAAATAAACGATCCCAACCGGACTGAGGAAAACGATGAAGTATTGCTTTTATCAAGGTTACAAAATAAAGTCAGTATTGAGTCATTTTAGCAGTTTTAAGATAAACATCACCAAGTTTATGTCTATAAGCCTGGAACTCAAAAGCAACTCCAGGCATTTTGAACTGAGAAAGCTTCCTGGATGGGAAACGAAAGGTCTTCAAACTTGGAAAAAAGAGTCCAGTGTTTTTTTTTGTTTTTTTTTTTTAAATCTTTTTTGTAATGATTATGAGCTGGATGACTGACAATCTTCACCAGCATTCAGCTAAATATTTATTATGTAAAAAAAAAAAAAAAAAAAAAAAAAAGGGGTCCTGGGCTGCAGGGTTTGAGACAAGCAGGTTTATTTTTTTCACAGCAAATTAATTTACTCATTATGAACAGTATATTAAAACATAAGTAATAAAACGTGTTATTAAAATTTGAGCATCAAAATGCAGAAAAAATGGGAAAATGTAGATTTAAAGGTGAGTCTCTCTAAACAGTTCTTTTTCAGTCTTGTGCCAAAGTGTACAGTTTCTTCATGGCTTAATTGCCTCTGAGTTTCCATTTGTTCATAAAATTTTAAAATGTTCTTTCCTCCTTTATTTTTTATTGTAGATTTTCATTTTGTGCATTTCTAATGAACTTACTTTCTGTTACAGTGTTTATATACATTATCTACAAATTTAAACAAACATTTCCTTTATTATAATCTAACTCATTGTTTTTTAGTTTTAATGATTGCACACTAACATTCCTTTATTGCTCTCCTCCCTGTTTAATCCAAATTACTTAAAGTAACTATACCATCCTACCTTTCTAATACCGAATCTTTGATGTACATAAAGGAGCCAGCAGCTGCTGCTCATTGCAGATTTTTAGGAAGTTGGTTTAACAGCTGAGGAACTAAAATAACGAAATGCCTTTGTTATGTTTTGGTATTGAGACATTTGGATTTAGATGGTGCCTTCTTAACATGTGACCATGCTTTTTTATTCACAAAACTTCGAAATGTCTCCTTTCCCAAACAGGGTGTCTGTGTGGTGATTTCAGGACTGTTGGGAAATGTTTGGTTTACTTTATTTGTCTGATGTTGCTGAGAGTTTTATAAATTGTATTTTTGAGCTGCAGCTACCAGGTGGAGAATATATATATTTTTTCTTTCTGTTTCTGAGACCCATAAATATTTTATCTTAATAATTCAATCTACAAAACTCCTCATATGCATTTCCCCTCTCCACCCATAGTAATAGAAAACTGTCCAATGGAAGAACAGAGACATCTGGTAAATAGTCCAGATGTTAATAATACAAATAGTTTAAGATGTTTAATAGTGAAGGGATCCAGATTTAATGAATATATTGATAGAATAGAAAAGAGTCTAGAAATGATAGATAAAAAAGGATAGTATAGTAATTATTCTATTGGGTATAAAACTGTATAGCACGTACAAATACTAGGAATAAAGCCATTTCTTCCACATTCCACACCAGCAGGTGGCGGTAATGCAACTTAAGTTGTTTGCCCACCGCCGGCAAACCTCACTAAGAACAAGAAGAAGAAGAAACTCCTGCAGCTGGAGACGATGGTGCTGTTTGGAAACGTTGAAGGAATGTTAAATGTTGTTGGAAAAATACTACAAAAATAGACAAAAAAAAAAAAAAAGTGTTATAAAGGGTGTTTTAAACTGTCAGTTGATAAAAAAAAAAGTAATGCCATTTAAAAGCAAAATTAATCAGGAGATAAAACCAAAGTCTTGGGGATTTGGTTTGATTAAAACAACATGGAAAATACACATTGAAAAGGTTATTGAGAAAAAAAAATTGATGAATTAAATTAGTTGTAGTTGGGTATCAATGGGGCAGATAGAAAAGCTCTGAAAGTGATCTACATTCGCCTGATTAGAGCTACAGCTGATTATTGTTCTATAGATTATTGATCAACATCAGGTTTCATCTAACACCAGGCTTTACTGATAATTACAGGTGCAATTAGGACAATTCCAATCTCTGCTTTATAGGTAGAGGTTGGTTAAATGCTATATCCATTAAGAATGATTCAGCTTTCATTAAACCACTGGGTCAGTCTACAGAGACACAGTCAGAGGCATCAAACACAGACAACTTTACAGCCCTGTTGGAGGAGGAAAGATAAGATAGAATAAATAAATCATTTGGTTGGTCAGTTTTACCACCAGAGTTAGAGTAAAACCGTTTAATTGATTTTAACAGCATCAAGTAAAATGTATTTTATTGATTCGGTTTTAGATTTAGCTATACAAGAAAGACAACATAAAGATAAAACATTTATATGCAATGCAATAACACAACAATAGTATATAGAACCTTTTTATAACTACGTTCAAATTTATACTGATGCGTCTCAGAGTTCACCTGGTAAAACAGTTGCAGCAGTTGTAGTTCCAGAATAAGGGCTTATCTATATATACTGCAGAGATGATTGCAATAAGGCCGGCAGTAGAATGGATTTAGAAGCTCAGTCTATTAAGAGCTCAGATTCAAATTCAACATTAATCAGTCTACAAAGAAATCATTCAGAAAGTCATCCTGATATATTGTTAGAGATTCAACAAATACTTTATCGGATTCAGATGACGGGATTAATGGCAGTTTTTCTCTGGGTTCCCCTTAAAGGGCTAAAGGCAAATTAAATGGAAACAGAACTCAGGAAAGGATAATAATTGAAATAATGTTAGGGCACACATGATTTAATCAACATTACATAAAATGGGAAAACATGAAACAGGAAGATGTGAATTCTGTGGAAAAAATGAGATGATAGAGCATGAAATGTAGAGCTGTAGGAAATATCAGAGGCAAAAATATATAATTGTGAATGAGCCTCAAACAGGAAAAGAAAAAAAAAAAGGCTCTTTTTATATGAGGTATATATTTTTAACCTTGCTGGTTACCGGTTTGGAAAAAATAATAAAGATGTTTGTTTTTTTTACCTTGTTAGTTCTGGTACAAGTAAAAGAAGTTACTGCAGCTATTAGCTGCAGTAACCTGGAGAGTGGCAAACAGTAAGAAAATATAAATAAAGAAATAATAATAAAACTATTACTATCATCATCATATTGGAATATAAAATAAACGTTAAGATTGTTTTTTAGGTGAGAATGTAGCCGTGTAGGTCACATACAATCCCAGTTTATTAATATTTAGCTGATTTGGAATATATATGTTTATATTTTCAGAGATGTCTGTTCCAGCTGCACTAACTGTTTTAAGTAGTCAGCTGCTAAATCTGAACACCGGAAATAATCCATGGCTAATATTAGTTTAACAGATGACCAAATTGGTCCAGGTAAGAGGTGAAAATAATCACCTGTTCACTGTGGCTACAGATTCAGCCACCATAGACTGGAGGTACAATAAAATTCAAACAGAATCAGTCCAGCTTTATTAACACGTATCAGAACTGGTAGTTTTCACTTTACCTGCGTAGTTCCTCTGTAGTAGTTAAATAATCTTAAGATAACATGAATTGTTATCAACTGTGTGTTCTGCTATAAAACCCTCCTGCTCCCAAGTATGGATTGTTTCTTCTTATGTTCTAGATTTGTAATCCTGGAGAAAATGGGCCTGCAGGGACAGGTGACCCAGCTGCAAGCAAAAATAAAGCAGGAACGTTTGGAAAAAAAATTACAAAGTATTAGAGTTTTTAATGGCACAAGGAAATTAGAACACAATAAACACAGTTTGATCGCCTTAGCTCTCAGGATTCATGTATCTAGTAGTTCCACTGCTGCTGCTCGGCTCTGGTTTGTCCAAACGATGAGATTGTGGGACCTTTTATAAGGCCTCCTGTCCTAATTTCCTCTCTTAAAATTAACAAAAAAGAAAAGAGTAGATTAAAAAAAATTATTAGGTCAGGGCTCATAGAAGGCCGTATCAGAATAGTTTTTACCTTTAAAATGCTTGTCTATTATTTTCTCTCTAATCTTTCTTTTTTACATTTAATACTGTGTTATAATAGTTTCAGTAGATTTTGTCCCAGTTTATTAAGTAATACTATTTTTTGTCTACATATAAAACTTCTGCAGTATTGATTACTGCAGCAGCAAAATGTAGTAATTACTGCTGCATTAAATATCATTTTGTAATGAGCTTTAATGTGTTTTGCTATTTTAGGATGATTTGCTTTCATTTGACTCCAACAGTATTTTGACTTCAAGATGCAAATCCAGCTTCACAGAAACAGTTCCTGCTGTTTTCCGCTGCTTTCAGGTCATTTAACTTCAACTGCAGCTCAGCTAAAAGTCTGTGCCTCATCATCATCACCATAATGATGCTAAACAGCGTGAACCTCCACCTAATGTCTTTAGTTTATAGTTGTGCTTTTTACTCAAATTTGGGTCAGACACAACTAATCTTTTGGATAGTTTGGGTAGTTTGACAGCTTTTCCAGGCAAAGGATGCCTTGGAGCCAGCTCTTAATAGGAGGTTTACATTGAGTGTTCAAACTTTAGCACCCGGAAGGGCTCTGAGTGCTCAGGAGGAATTGGTGAAACAGGACACCCCCTAGAATCACAGCAATGACCTGGTCCTTTGAAAGATGCAGCATCTGAATTCAGACAAGTTTATTTTCCAATAATTAATTGGTCATTTGCAAATAAACACCTTCAAAGACATAAACATAATATTAACGTCATTTATAAGTTTTGAGAAACATTGCATTTTGAAACATCTGTAACATTTTTGTTGTCCTTCAATGGATTGGTGACCTGTCCAGTTTGGAGATGAGACGCAGCAGCCCTGTTACCCTGAGAGGGAAGAGGTAGCAGACAGATGATTTTGACCTTTATACTTTTTTTTTTTTTTTAAACAGCTCATTTCCTGGAGTTTTAGTCCCAAAGCCGTTTTCTGTAAGTCTTCATGATAGATAGTCCTTCTAGCATGTTGTTGGTCTGTTTCAGTCTAGTAGAAATAACCCACTAGATGGCAGCACCTTGATCAGACACTTGACACCTAAACTGGATCCTGATAATCCAGGAGTGGCAGCTCTACGGCAAACTTTCACTGAATCACAGTTTACTTACCCTGTCGTTAATCAGGGTTTAATGCTAAGCCATCTAAATTATAAATCTAAAATGTTTACAAATCTATTTTTAAAAAAAGATCAAGCTAACCCTAGATTAAGCTAATCCCATGGATTCAAATTATCTTCAATTAATCCAACAACATTTGTTGCTTGCCATCCCTAAGATTTGAAGACAGTTTATAAAACAGATTTGTGTAAAATGCCCACATTACTTGCCAGAGTACATTCACCATCCACTTTATAAAAAAACAACCCAACTGTTATTAACAGGTCAGATTATCTTTGCCGTTCAGATCTCTAACCGCCTCATTCTACAGATTCATGCTGGAAACATTTCCCAAAGATTTTAGTCCATGGCAGCATGAAAGCTGCTCCTGATTTGTTTAATGCAAATCTGCATTAGACCACTGCATCCAAAGGCTTCTCTGTTCGACTGAGATCTGGAAACCATGGAGACGAGTGAAGCTCAGTTTTTTTTTTCTCCAATATATTTTATTGAATTTTCTCTTTTTTTTAATACAACAAAACTTACAGACAACAAACTTAACCGTTTAGCATGTAGTTATACACACATTCACTCGTTCATTCACCATTTAAACCTACATTTGTCTAGTTCCAAAAATATACAAAGCCCTTTAGATTAAGGCAGAGAAATAAAAAAAGAAAAAAAGGGGGCAATATATGAATAAAAACTGTTGTCAAGACATCCATTCAAAACTCCAATCAATAAGCTTAACTTTCAGTCCCTACAATCCTCATATATGGCTCCCATAGATTCTCAGAGTCCCGGTGTTTGCCCTTGGCAATGTATGATACTTTTTCCAGTCTGAGTGAACTTGCAGCTTATTTTCTGCAGAGTCCTACTGAGGGGGCTTCCATATTTCTCCAGCATAGTGCAGCAGATCTTCTGGCTTGAAGAAGTCTGTAGTCTATCAAGTTATTCTCTGCGATTGTTTAAATTCTATTGAATATATTCCTACAACACAGATTTTAACGAGTGGAGCTCAGTTAACACATGTTGATGTGCAGGGAACCAGTCTGAGAGGATCTGAAGGTTTTCACATAGAGAATTAGCTGGAAACAATAATGGACATTATCAGAAATAAAACCATATAGGTCTATGTTTACAATATGTTCAATTTGGACAGATTTGAGAGAGTTTTCCCCCCATATCACCACCGCCTGCCTGACCCACTAATATCTAGCAGGATGGAGCCACATGCCTCAGTTTGCATCAAGCTCTGAGCTTTCAGCCATATTGTTTTCTCATAGAAGGTTTTCTGCAGACCCTTGATGGTAGTAAAAAGTGGCAATTTCTGTAACATTTATTTATATAAAATTTTTGCTGCTGTAAACACCAGACTTTCTCTATTATGGGACAATAAAGGGATTTTCTATTCTTTTCTATTCTATTCTACTGAGCCATTCTGTAATGTCAGAACATCCTTACTCTGTCTAGATGCCTGAATTATGAATTAATTTATTCTGAAAGAATGGTTCACTTTATATGTTAACAATCAATTTAAAAGATTTACTCAATAAACTACCAAAATATTGTAGCCTTTATATTAAGATATCAAATGAAAGGTATCAAAGAGTCTGCATAAAGGCACAGTGCATTCAAACTGAGATTTCATTTATAGGATCTTTGGGATAAATGTGAAGTTTTTATTTATATTTTTCCTGTTTAACTGTAATGTAATTTGGGTCAGTAGACCATCTGAGCAAACAAAGTAGAAAGCTGCAGGATAAACCTGGACAGATTCACTCAGTTTAACATGTAGGTACATTCTGGTGCAATGGGAGGAAACCAGGCTAACAGGAGAACATCTACTTTAAAATATCACAAATGCCGTTCTTCTTCTAAATCCTTGATTTCACAGCAGCCAGAATCTCTAATAGTTGCTTAATCCAAACAACATACTTTCTTAGAATTCAGTTTGTTCATCATAATAAAGAGGTTTACTAAATAAATGCCAAAAACTGCAATAAAAAACAAATCCTGACGCATTTTTTTTCTCTTCAGTTCTGGTGTGTTTCCTCATGGGGGCACTCCAGATCTATCTCAGATCTAATGGTGAGATATAAACAAACCTGCTTTACCTCAGTTGCCCTTTTGCAGTGTTTGGTATTTACAGGAACTCCTGTGAAAACATGAAAATACCAAACTGAACCACTTGGATTGCTGTTTTCCTTCTTCATGCTGTGCTTTGTTGTTTGCTTTCTGTTGTTTCTCTTCCTCATTCCTTCACTGCTGTCATCTTGTTGAATTCTGCATTCCTATAAACCTCTGAGTCACTGTAGGTGTCTATTTATAAAACAGTGAGGCGATCTAACAGGGAGACTATTTAATCTGCTTTAGTCTCACCAGCCTGTTTTCACCAGAAAAGGACAGAAAAATAACTTTCTGTATTTTAAGCTTTTAGCTGAAATATTCAGATCAGATAAAATAAAATTAGGATTACAGAAGCAGAAACTTTACTGAGAGTTCAGAAAGCTTAAAGACAAGAAACATTTGAATAGGACCATTCATTCGGATGGTTATTAGATTTTCATCAGATCGAAACATGAAGTCACTAAAACTAAATGCTTGCATCATGTGAGCCAATATCCAGCATGACCACAGCAGAGGTTTGTGCTGCTTCAGTTTCAGTGGCATCTGGTCTGCACACATGTGGCTTTGTGGCATCAATTGTTGCTCTCAAATCTGTGATTTAATCTGGTTTCCTGTTGATACCTGAATCCTCCAACACAGACCCTGTGATATGAAACACTCCCAGAACAGCCAGAAACCACTACTAAAGGAGACCGATCACCCACTAAGTGTTTGTGTTCTCACTAGATGTCAGCCAAAGGCTGCCTTCTCAGCCTCCTCTGAGGCAGAGATAATCCCCTAACTTTCACCAGTCTGCCAAACTTACTGTTTCCCAGAAATCACATGGTCTCGGTGATAATCAAACCGGCCAGTGCGGCGCTATAACTCCACCAAAGGATGTAGGGGGCTGCTGTTTTTTTTGTGTGGCAGAGATAAGTTTCTATTTTGCCACAGTGTTGGTGTTTGTCAACCTTTGTTCACTAAAAGGAACGTCCCACTCTCACATCAGTTATTTCATTGGTTGCTTTTTTTATCCGAGCCAAATAAGGACCAACTGTAACTTTATTGACTCTGCTGCTGTAAACCTGATTGTTCTGACTCTCCTCCTGGGACCTTAGGGGAATCACAAAGACACTGTGGGAGTTTACCTAATTAAAGCTTAATAGACTTGTATAAGAAGGGGCTAGTATTCCTGCAGGTAAAGGATTATCACACTTTTTACCAGAATTAGTCCTGGATTATCTGTTTGACCTTTAGTAGGCCTTTAGTCCACAGCCACTCTTATTCTGCCAAACATCATGATTTGATATTCAGTCAAACAAAAGTAGCTGAGGTGTTGAAGCTAACTTGCTTTGGTGTCGTTCTGCTTTGGTTCATTTCTTACTTTTGATTCAGACAAACACAAAGAAGCTGTAAAAGAGAAGCAAATTTATCAGGTGACGGTCAGGCGTCTTCCTTTCTAACAATTACTCAGCAGATTAAAAAATCCTCTTTAATACCTGCTGCAACAGAGAAATATAAGATAAACTGAAAATACTTAGAGGAGCTGCAGCATTATTCTGATATTCTGCTGCACCAAACTCTTTTATCTTCATGCATCTGAGAAAAATATGGATAAGGGCTGCTCCTTTTTGGTTTTCCTGTCACTCTAAGATTTTTCTGATTATCAAACATTTATTAATATGAGAAAAAAAAACAGAATAAACAAATAACAATTTTAATTCAATGTGATTATTTACGTTTTAAATGCGCCCACCCATCTGTCACAGACTGGCAATAGATTCAAACATTCAGATGAACTCACACTGAAAGTCAATTAGTAACTGAAATCCTCAAAAATCATCATGTTTTTACTATGAAGGAAGCCAGAGGGAACAAACCCATGAATGCATGAGGAGAACATGCAAACACCTTAAAGAGAGACCATTGGCCAGAATTTAAACCCAGAACAAACTTGATGCAAGGCAACTATTTATTTTCTTTAACTGAATTAAACATGGAGGGTGCTGCTGCATACCACAGCCTCTGCTCCCTCTGACACTGAGGGCTGACTGGTGAGGTGTAGGCCAGCCTAATATTTTAGTCTTTTTTTTTTTTTTGTTCTATCAAAGCTACAATGCATCCTGGAATTTTTTTTATAGCAGTGAACTTTATTTAGATTTGAATATGTTACACCTTTATTCAAAATGGTATCAAATTATTTTAGGGGAAGTTTATTTCAAACATGTAAACTTTAACCAAATTAATCTATATTTCATAAAACTTTACCCACAATGCCCCAATGTGACCTTCTGAGAAATTAGATTGTTGCAGATCTATTCCCAATTGAAAACTGAGAAATCCCATTTCCTTTGCTTAAGACTTTTTAAAACCACCATATGCAGCTGTTTTAGCCTGAAGTCTTTTTGAATCTGATGCCACAGCTTTAGCACACATATCTTTAATTATTTTGGCCCATTCCTCCTTGCAGAACATCTGCAGTCTGAGGTCTAGGGGCTTTGGTGCAGGTTGCTATCCAGAATATCAATGTTCATTGATGCAGTCACCTTTCCCTCTTTCCTGATTAATCTGCCAGTTCCTGCTGCTGAAAACACCTGGTTCATTCTAAGCATGGTGCATGTCATTCTCGCCAAAGAATTCAATGTTTGCCTCATCAGACCAGAGAACTTTGTTCCTCATTGTCTGAGACCTCAGGGCAGGCTGCCATGCTGCTTTTACTGAGGAGCGGATCTGGTCAGACTGCTCTACCATACAGATCTGGCTGGTGGATTCCTGCAGAGATGGTTTTCCTTCTGGAAGGTTCTCTTTTCTCCACACGGGAGGGGTAAAGCTCTTGTTTTCCACCTTGACCAGAGACCTCACTGCCATCATTAATCAGAGATATTGATTGATTATATTTTTAAAAAGACAACGGATCAAAATGCATGAACTTCTAAAGCGGTTTGATCCAGTCGTTTCTGCTGCTGTTGTTGAATGCATGAACAGGTCAACAGGTTAGTGCTAATTCTGCACATTTAGTGATGAATGACGGCACAAACACAGAATTCAGTTAAAATGAATGAGGGGTTAACATAAATATTGCTTCTCTAATACTATTATACATTTTGGTGGTGATAATGTTACCAAAAATAAAGTAAAACAAAAATGTAAATAATACATTATTTAGCAATGTTCAAACTACGGTTGCTGAGAAGCAAATAAACAATCAGAAATTCTGAATATATGTTTATATTTGATGCAAACACCTACATTATTGTGTGAGTCATTCAGATTACTCAGGTATATCTCTATTAGACAAGGTAAGTTTTATTTTTATGACACATTTCAGTGGCAAAACAAGTCAAAGGGCTGGGCATGAAAAACACAATAAGAAAACAAATAAAGAGACATATATTGCAGTTCAGGTAATTAAATAATTGATAAGCATATATCATTGAACAGGATTAAAATGAATTATTAAAATGATGAGATGATTATTAAAAACTAGTGATAAAATTATTAATAATAAAACAAAAAAGAAAGTTTTACTACAAACTAATTAAACTAATAGCGTTTCGATATCACAGCCAAAAAACACTTTAAAGAAACAGGTGTTCAGTCTCAGCTAAAAGAAATGTGGGGTTTCAGCACTTTTGCAGTTTTTTGGGTTTTTTTTTTTTTTTTTTCTAAATTAGTGGATCATAAGAACTAAACGCTGCTTCTCTATGTTTGGTTCTGGTTCTGGGTTTGAAGAGCAAATTAAAGTTAGAGATCCTGAGAGCTCTGGGTTAAAAATACTATTATGTATTTTTCAGTACTTGATAATTTAGACAGTTAAGATGTTATTGTTAATTTAGACACTTGAGTGGTTATCAAGGTATTAGCTGCTTCTAAACCCATTCAGATCATCAAAGTTTGGTGTCCTATAGATGTTTCACTTTACCTTTACAATCAGTCAAATGGCAAAACTATCTCCTTAGCAACCAGTCAGGCTCTGCAGAGCTCTGCTAATGAATTCACATTGCAATCAGGTGTAGTGAAGCAGAGACACGTCTAAAATTTCAGGACAGCAGCCCTCCAGGACGAGTTTGAGACAACTGTTCTAATGTTAATAAGTGAGTGAGTAAAACAAGTAACTAACTGATTAAATGTTGTTTCCCTAACGTTACATTAGGTTACTTCTAACAGGCCTCAATGGACCGGTTAGTCATCATATTTAGCTGCTTTTAGCACCGATATGATCTGTTGAACTTTGTACGACACAGAAGCAGCTCATCACCTGTAGGGGTCCTGTTTGCTCTGTGCATCTTCAGCAGGACTAAACTTCTTTAAACCAGATCCTGGATTTTCCCGCAACAAACTTCTCTTATTAGAAAATCACCTAAAAGCCCACGTTTAAAGCTTTGTGCTTTCAGTCACAAGACTTTGGGTGTGCCTGTGGTTTGGCTGAGTTTGGCAGCAATGATTACACAACTAGATTAAGGTGGAAAGTGAAAGAAAAAGAGCGGGGACTTTCCAGCCTGGCTGTGGTGCAGCGGCATGGTGCAGAACTGGTTTGGTGAAACGCCTCACAGAGAGAAAAATAGTTTAAAACAGGTTTAAAAAGTGGAGATAATATACATGTTGTTTTTATTCTAACTTTAAGAAAATGAATTAGATAGAAAAAACATTCACATAGGTCTGTTATGGCGTCATTGTTATTGTTGATCTGTTGATTGTCGTCCATTTTGTGATATGCCTCAGCCTAAAATGGCGGCTGGTATCTGTGCGGCTTCCCGCCCTTCTTCGCTGACAGGAGGCATCGGATCGCTGCTGGGAAGCAGCCAACATGAAAAATGAGTCATCAGTCCTGCAGGAAGCATCCAAACTGCCTGTTTTAACCTGTAACAGGGCTTTAATTCTGGGTTTTAATAATGGTTTTAATAACGGTTTTCAGAGGAGTTTCACACAGAGAAACAAATCAAATCAACATTTATACCTCATGGAAAGCTAAATCCTTTCCGTGTTGGAAATAATGAAATAAACACATTAAAGTGTAAAAAAAAATGTTTTGATAAATACGTTACAGCCTCCTTTCACGACCCAAAAACATGAATTGTAAGTTGGTAAATCTAAATTGCCTTTAGGTATGAGTGTGTTTTCATGGTTGTTTACACCTGTGATGAATCTGCCCTGTTTTTTCCCTGGCTCTTGCCCACGATCACTGAAGAGAAGCACTAGACCCTCTGCAGCTCTGCAAAGATGAGGTGGAATAGATGATAACACAAGATAGGCTTATATGTAAAAATAAATTTTAATAACAAGTTAATGCAAAGTGATGAAAATGAACAGAACATAAAAACTAAAATATACATACAATATACATAGAACAAAGGCCAATAAAGAAAATTGCACAACAAACTTTAATAATGTTTAGAAAGCTCAGTCAAAAGCCCTGCTAAACAAATAGGTTTTAATATTGATAAGAGAAAAAAAAACTTTGGGTTTCAGCATCTTTACATTTTTAGGGAGTTTATTCCAGATTTATATTCTCCATGTTTGGTTCTGGTTCCTTGTATGCAGAGTAGCGATGAACCAGACAACCTGAGAGGTTTTGGTGATTGATGCCCTGTTTCTAAGCCAGTCAGTGATTTATAAACAAACCAAAGTATCTTAAAATCTATTCTCTGATATTGTGGGAGACGGTGGTAGGATTTCAAAACCAGGCTGATGTCCACCTCACATATGTGAGAATAAATCATTGCATTGATCAATGAAAAATTAAATTCGCATTGAGTTACATATTTATATGAAACATTCATAACTGTACAGAAAAAATCCCAGAGAGCTCTCTGTCAGCATCATGAATACCTCCATGTTTGGTTATGGAAATTCACTTTAAAGGCAAAGATGTTCAAAATTTGTGCAGGCAGGTGTCTGCTTCAGAAAAAAAAGAATCTTCTATGAATAAATAAAGTTTTTTCAAAAAAGAAACACATAGAAACGCATGTTCAGTGGTACATAGTTCGGACTCCATTTTGTGGCTCTGCAGGCTTTGTCACCAAATGGCGTCTAATGTTTTCTAAGCTGAGGTGGATATCAGTCGATAGAGGGAGTCGGTGTTCTAACAGGACTACTGCAGGCGTTTCTGTTTATGACACATACCAACAGGCAGCTTTTTATTTTCATTCCTCAATTAAAGAATAACAAGTTGAGGACTTTCCAGGTCAGGTCAGACCATAAAGCCCAACCCACAGATACAGGCGTCTGATCGACAGGAAATTACTTTCGCTTTCATCTGATGTAATGAATGCTGTAAAGTGGCTTTGAGACACAAACAATAGACCTGTTAGATTTGTGAAGTTAATTAAAATAAAGGACCTTAATTGCCATGAAATGAAGTAAACCAACCAGTTTGATCATCTTTTATTTGTTGTTACTGCTGCTTGTCTGCCTTTAGCACCGGCCATTTGGTGTTGAACCCAGTCTAAGATGCAGTCTAAGATGGCGGCTGCTAGGTGTGGTACTTTATTTTCTCTTTGTTTAACACACAGGTGGAGCAGAGCTACAGATGGGAGGCAGCAAAGACTAAAACACTAAGTTCTGCTCAGGCTGAACAGAACTTTATTTTCTTCCACCAGATTTCCTAAGATGTTCAGAGATCCTTATAAAAGTTAGGAAAACATGAAATGAATAAAGAAATAATGTAAAAACATAAATAAATGGGAATGAGCAATGAGGTTTGCAGTGATCTCTGATGCTCTCTGGCATGAACATGTTTTTCTCTTCTTACAGTTGTCTTCACTGTCTTCACACTCGACTGCTTTGTCATTCACAACAAAAACATGATTGAAATTGACTGATTACTGAGAAAACCTCCTATCTGGTGAAGAAGGGCCAACAACAGCTCCTTTCTCTCAGGAAGTCTAAATGATTAAGACTCTCTGCTTCTAACAAGCATTTACATGACCACAAGTGAAAGCATCCTGTGTCTCAGTGTGATGCTTTGCTATGAAAGCTGCAAACAGAAGAGGAAGGGCATAGGATTAGTGATGAAGACAGCACATGGGATGTAGGATACTGCCTACTGGATCTGGACTTGGCTTATGCTGCGTGAGTCTAGAAAAGGGCCAGAAGCATTGCATCCACCCAGATTGTGAGCTGTTTTCCATTGCCAGAGATTTTTCTCTGCAGGTGTTAAAAGTTCACTGAACTGATGGTGCCATGAATAATTCTTTGATCCCACATTTTGTGATGCACACAGATGCAAAATTAAAAAAAGAAGAGGTGAACACACTATTATTTAATCTGCAGTCAACAATAAGTTGGATAATAAATATGTGGGGTTCTGCTATTAAATTAAAACATATCAAACATTTGTATAGAGTATAATGTAGTATATATATATATATATAACAAGGTTCTGTATATAAACCTTAATTGAACATTATTTAGGAAGTAAAATCATATACAATGAACACAGAGATGGGAAGAAAGGTAAGAAAGAATGAGCGGATAAGAACTAAGGTGAGAGTGAGAGATAAAGACAGGAAAGAGCGCATGAAAATAGGGAAAATAAAACAAAAAGCAAAAATAGACACAGAAGATATATAGTAATTCCTAGTAGTCCACACCTGTATGAGATGAGGAGTGTTTCTGGAGGACATAGGAACCCCTATTTCATCATTCTGCTTCATTCTATCTCCATTCTCTAACTCTGTAGAATCTGTTAGTTCAATCTCTAACGTTCTGCTCTCTCTGCTTTTTATCATAGTATCTTCATCTGGTCTGTTCCTGTTTGGCTGTGACTCCATCCTGGAGAGAAATTTCAGCTGTGCTGCTTCCATCAACACCTTTGTTTATAGATGTTCGGCCTGTTTTCCAGTGTAGTTCTGTTTCTCTGACTGTGACTGGCTGGATGTGCTCTCTTCATTCTCTGACATGGGAG
>NW_015151966.1:55870-56252 GCF_000732505.1 Cyprinodon variegatus | reverse complement strand
GGAACTGTTCTCAGAGGTAGTTTGAGAATAGTTCCACATTTGTCCAGGAGTCTGTATCAATGCTGATGTAAAGATGACATAATACACTTGTATGATAGAGGAGGTGGATTATTAACTCCCGAGGAGTCAATCAGATGTCTGAGCTGTCCCCATGAAGGAAAACAGTCTGTTATGGTTGGATATGGAAGCTGTTAGCATAGCAGAGAGGAGCTACATCACTGCTTTATCCTGCTGATGGCTTCCTCTTGGTAGAGATAAATTATTAACACACATCATGCTCATCTCCTGGTAACATACTGCTGCTGAGATCTGATCAAATCCTTATTAAGGTTTGTCTCTAATCTCTGACAACATGGGGTCAAAGGTCATTAAAGTTAGACCT
>NW_015151966.1:44208-55099 GCF_000732505.1 Cyprinodon variegatus | reverse complement strand
AGTGACATTGTTGTGGAGGAGCATAAGTCCAATGTCTTAATAAAAGTAGCATTATTTCATTTAGGTTGGCAAAGATTTATGTCTGCTCAGCTCTTAAGTTCCTCCCAGCCTTTAAGTCTGGTTAAAGTCTGGACTTTGACTAGGGCATTCCAACACAGGAATAATTTTCAGGGTGAACTATTATGTGGTAGATTTTCTGTTGTGTTGAAGATCATTGTTGTGTTGTTAATTATTTTCTTGAGGTCTAGATCCTCCTTCCTGATTGTTTTCTGAAAAAGAAACTGTTAACTTCTTAACAACTTCAGGCTTCTTAACTTTCATGTCATGAACATGAACATATGGACTAAGACTATAAAGACAAGTGGAGTTTTGCATTTTTTCTAAAAAAATAGCCTCACATGATCTTCGGATGATTTTACCTGGACATCCATCTAAGAAGATCTACTTGTTTTACAGTTGCCTCTCTAATGCTATTGCTGGTATCTTTCCACTAACACACAGCTGCATACACCAGAACTGTCTTAACTTCTTTGTTTATAAAACTCCTTACACTGATCAGAACCAGATTATTTAATCATCAGGACCAGTTCACTAATTTCCCCTCATAAATCAAGAGGAAGCAGCCAGGGTGCACTTATTTTACCCACACAGACTTTCCACTTTGACTTCATCTTTGTTGAAGGTGAATAACAAAAAAAAAAGAAAAAAGAAAGTAAAAAGAAAGTAAAACTCCAAGAATTCAAATAGGTTGACTCTATTTTGCATGTTTGCCATTTTGAGGTTGAAATGTGAAACTGTCAGGTAAAGATGGCGGCTGATAGGCAGATTACCTTTCTGCCTTTTTTATACCTGCAGATGGCAGCGACTGCTGATGGGAAGCAGCCAAGAAAAACAACGAGTCACTGAGCTTAAAAGAAACCCTGCTTATCCAGGGACTATGATCTAAACTCAGAGCAGCTCCTTTTCACTAGATGAGGAGCTTTTATAATAGCTTAAAGATTTTAAAACAAAGAAGACATTTTAACCTCACAGGAGAACCTGGTCTTAGTATTGTGACCTTAGGGAAGGGATGTTGTTAAAATCACAAAGATTAGAAATAAAATAAATCCTTTAATATGCAACTGTAC
Source organism: Cyprinodon variegatus (assembly GCF_000732505.1). Taxonomy (NCBI): domain Eukaryota; kingdom Metazoa; phylum Chordata; class Actinopteri; order Cyprinodontiformes; family Cyprinodontidae; genus Cyprinodon; species Cyprinodon variegatus. The sequence goes on along the minus strand of NW_015151966.1, from coordinate 53,972 downwards.
ACAGAATAAACACTGAGATTTGTTTCAGTATTTTCTGAATCCCAAATCATAATAAAATTATTTATTAGAAGCATTTTAAAATAAAATGCAGATGATTTTTAATATATATAAACAGCATGAGAAGAGTAATGGAGCTGAAAAATAGAATGTTAATAAAATTAAGTTAAGTTAATAAAACTTATAAACCAGTCAATTGTTATCAGTTATTGTTATCAGACAATAAAGTTTAGCCCTGGGGAAACTGGACTTTTTTCTCCATGTTTTGAACTGTTATTATTTTAAACGGCTTGGCATCAAACATTACCAAAGATCGCCTTTATCACAGTCGATACAGGGAGATGGTGTTCATAACACTACAGCTGTTTATGGCACAAACTTAGCCAACCTTCCAAACAGCCTCAGTGAACGAGGAAACACAGTGTTTACAGTAAATGACTCTGCAGGTCAGATCAGGGCATGAAGCCCAACCCATGAATATAGAAACTGTTTGGTTTCAATGTGCAGCGATATGGTGCTGCATACCTGAATAAGCTTCGATAAACAGGCAGGGGTTTTACTATTTTCTGAATTTATTTTAGTATAACTTCAAATGGATCAATATGCATAGTAGTTTTCTTAGTTTAGGTTAAGATTTAGGAGGCAGATCATTGACGATGGGATCCACTAATCAAAATGAGTCACAATGCAGAAAGAAACTCTGTACATACAAACCCCCAAACTCTAACACAGAGCTTTTCTCATGAATTACACAACTTACAAGCTTTAGGAACACAGTGTAATAAGTCAGAATCACAGAAAAACGAAATCTTCCCATTTTAGTTTAAAATTAACCTGTAAATATCTGTAACTTGACGTGACACACAAATATTGTAACCATTTAATTAAAATCTTAACAAATTCAAGATAAAGAATGAACTTTAACAAGAAATATATTATATGTTCTAACAGTGGGTTTTAAACTCATTTTTCCAAAAAAAACACTGAAAAAAAACAAAAAAAAAACATTTTGTAGAAAAGCTCCAATCCTGAGTAAAAGTTATATATATATATATATATATATATATATATATATATATATATATATGTATATATATATATATATATATATATATAATTGTGTGGAGTTTTGGTGTTTTAAAAAATAATATCCAGGAAGAAACAAACATTTAAAATCTATTCATCTTTTGACCACAATCAATCAGTCAATCAATCAATCAATCAATCAATTAATCAAGCTTTACTTGCAGAGCACCAAATTTGAGGCCAATATTTATGGCATGCAATAGATCCATTATGTAAGAGCATAGCACTTCCTGTGATAATTTAAAACATTTCATCTATATACCTGACCTTCAAATTACAGCAGCTCAGAGAGAGAAAATTATAATGGAACTATTAAGCTTGTGTAAATATAGGAACATTTAAGTCCAATAATTAATGCCAGGTTTTTAGATATAAAAACGTTATTGTATAAAGAATAAATATGTACAGTGTGAAATATTCCCAGCCTTTATTCATAGCAATTTTAATGATTAAATTTAGAGGTTAATAAAACCCACAATTTAGATCACATCAGATAGAACAGAGAATGATGTTTCTCCTGACTCTGGTACATTTATTTCCAGAAGAAATACAACATTTGATCTAATCTGAAAACAGGATTTTGGACCATTAACCAACAGTCCACCTTTTTTCTCCTTTTACCAAGAAAGACAGTTCTGATGTTCCCTCTGGTTCAGTAGCAGCTGGACATGAGGAAGGCAAAATTTATTTTTGATAGTTTCCTCTGCTGACCCAGACTGAGAGAACATCTACTGGGTTTGGAGCTGATTAGGATGTGACACCAGGACTTCCCAGTTATTTACTTTTATTTTTTCTGAAACACTAAGATTTTTATTATCTGTTATAATCATCAAATTAGCTAAAAAGCAAAGAGTTTCATTATATTAAGATGAATGTTTTACTTTTAGCCAATATATATTTTTTTATTGTACCTGATAAATATTACTTTAACATAAACTGTATTGGTAACTTAAGTTGAATGAAGAGGTCAGTGATTTGTCTCAAACAAGAGCAGTGCTACTTAAAAATACTACTTGAATAAAGGTGAAAAGCCCAGGGCAGTGAAACTCCTGCTACAAGTAATTCTTACTCAAAAACTAACTTAAACTAATATTGTTTTATAAAACTGAGTTAATGTACTGGTAACTTCTAGCTCCTTCCATGGAAACATGTGATCCTGGTCTCCATTTTGTTGAAGCTCAGTTGTTTTACTAAGATGGCGTTAGTTGTTTAAAAAGCTGAGGTGGATCTGTCGATAGAGGGAGATCATGTTTTGATTGAACCGATGTAGGCACAGCAGGTTATGATGCAAATCAAAAGACATTTTCCTCATTCCTGGTTTAGTGCCAAAGAAGAAGCAAGGTTGATAATCAGGGACTTTCCAAGTCAGACCGGACTATAAAACTCAAACACTCAGGATCACCATTAAAACCTCTTTACCTTCTGTATGCATAATTTAAATACAGCAGTACTAAAAAAAACACAAAATTATTCATCTCCATGGCAATTCAATTTAATTCAGTTTTTCGGTACTAATTCACAACACGTTATCTAAATGCAGTTTACAAAGACAAATCAATCAGATCATACAGAGAGACTGGTTAAAAGTTTTCTATCTAAAGAATAAATATAATTAATAATGACAACATTGACAAAATTTCCCAGCACATATTTCACCAAATTAGATCTGAGACACACCACTTAATTTCATAATTACATCAACAATTCAAAAAAGTTGAAAAACAAATCATTGGAGTCATCCAGATAGCTTTCTCAATTCAATTTGTCTGGAGTAGCGTTCCAGGCTTATAAAATGTCCCAAACAAAATCTATATCAACAATCTTCAAAATCCATAAAAATCCATCCATCCATTTTCTGTCACGCTTATCCCAAGTAGGGTGGTGAGGGGTGCTGGTGCCTATCTCCAACTGTCTATGGGCGAGAGGTGGGGTACACCCTGGACAGGTCGCCACTCCATTGCAGAATACATTATAACATTAGCTTTAAAAAAATACATCTCTTAAAAATATCTGAATTGTTTATGTACAAAAAATATCTGAGACGGGAGGAATAGAAAACAGTTTTCTCTTTACATCAGGCAATAGTTTGGGTACAGATGACTTTCAGTAGTTCACTGTGGTGAGTTAACCTCATCAAACAGCTCATTCCTCAGTTTATGGTAGCTCCCCTGCAGATCCATCAGCTCCTGGTGAGTCCCCTTCTCCTCAACCTGACCTCCTCTGATTACAACAATCTGATCCGCCTTCTCGATGGTCTTCAGCCTGTGAGCAATCACCAGCAGGGTCTGGTTCGGGCAGCTTGCCAGGCCCTGAAGAACCTGTACAGTTCATGACAAATGAACACTTTGGTTGTTAAATATCAGTTGAGTTTTCCTCCAAAGCATCTCAGAAGTATTTAGAAAAAAAGTTGATCTTATTTCTCTTTATAATGTACAAAAATGTTAAAAAAAGAAGCTCAGAGTAATGATTGTGCTACACAACACAGAAAGTTATCCTTATTATATTAATTTAAAAGTAATGGGAAAATTTCATTATAGTAAGAGATGAGTTAGTTTGCATGCCTCTGTATCCTTTTTCAATTTGTTTTCAAATAAAGACGTAACTCCATATAATATTTAACAATGTTGGAAAGGCATTAAGGAGAAAAAAAAGGTAATTTTTGCTGTGATAATTTGCTTAATGACTGCTTAGATGTTCTGAAATCTGAACATCCCAAACACCTAAAGAATTAACGGTTAAACATTATTTCAGATAGATAAACAGAATTTTAAAAAAGTTAGCTCGGAAATGTTTTTGTTTCAAATCATTCATTACTGTGTTTAGCAAAAAAAAAAATCAATGCTATTATGTCTATCTGAGGAAATAACATTTTTACAAATTATTACAAACCTTGTTTTCACTCTCAGCATCCAGGGAGCTGGTTATTTCATCCAGAATGACAACCTTCGGCTCTCTGACCAGAGCTCGAGCGATCCCAATCCTCTGCCTCTCACTCTTGGATAACTGGCCTCCACTCTCTCCCACCTCTGTCAAGTTAACAACATGATAATATTCAAACTCAAAATCATCAGAGGCCTATTTCACTAAAACAAGACAAGGGATTAAGTCGGGATTATCCCAATATCTTTGCCAAATCAAGCCTTAACTCTGTTTTATCAAGGCAGTAACACTTAAGTCACCAAGTTGATTTATTATGTTCAGCCAGCCTCTCCCAACCAGGCTTAATATTGGTGACACCACTCAGGAGTCAAGGAGTTTTGTTGGTGATTCTTTTACCCAATCTGAGTGTTGTGGTAATTGATGTAATTCCAATTACCACAACAACATTGAAAAACAGTCATATATATTGTTATATAGTCAACTGCTTTAATTATTTTAACATATAGTAGCATATACCATCCTTTACAATTGTCTAGTTATTACCTTTACATTGTTAGTTTGATGGCAGCTGTTGTTCCAAGTTTGGCAGAAATGCCTTTAATAGACAATTGCTGTGTCAAAATGGATTAGAGAAATGGCCAAATTTGAAAATTTCCCTGACAATTACCTGCATGAGCCTTGCCCACTGTTTTTAATTTGTGAGATCACATTTTATTTCTATGCTCTACATGCTCTCAAATATCAAAGTTTTTTTTTCATTCAGTCATGTAAAAGGAACAGAGATATGGTCAGACCGGTTTACCTGTGTCGTAGCCTTTCTCCAGTGTTTTAATGAAGTCATGGGCGTTGGCTTTGCGTGCGGCTTCCTCAATCCTCTCCTGTGAGCAGTCAGTCAGTCCGTAGGTGATGTTATCTCTGATGGATCCAGAGAAGAGGACGGGCTCCTGGCTCACCACTGCAATCTGTTACACAAAGCCTCATCAGACTGTATGGATAAAAAGTTAACATGTGCTTTACAGGAAATATATTTAGTTCTTAATGCATTTTCAATTTTTAAATCAGAAACCTTTGCACTTGCAGTAAGTAGCAGAACCCAACAAATATTATTGATAAAAAACCTTCTTGTGGAAGAAATGATGGTCGTAGGATTTTAGTGGTTCTCCATCCAATAAGATCTCTCCTTTCTGAGGCTCATATAATCTCTGCAGGAGACTCACACAGGTGCTTTTTCCTTCTCCAGATGGACCAACCAGAGCCGTCATCTGACCTGGCGCCAATTCCAAGTTAAAGTCCTGAAAATTCACAGAGATGCTTTCAGTGTTTAAGGATAAGTGTAGGCTTGAACAAGCTACTTCTTCTGGCATTTTATCCCTGGTACTTATCAACCTGAGTACATTTTTCTCACCTGCAGCACAATTTTGCTTAGGTTAGATGGATAGGCAAAGCTTAGATTTTGATAACTGATCTTTCCTTGCAGCTGATCGGGTTTTAGTTTTCCATCTGTGCTGACCAGAGGTTTTCGGTCCATGTACTCAAACACTTTCCCAGCAGCGACAACTGAGTTCAGCATGTTACCAAACACAAAGGTGAGTGTCTGTAAAATAACAGCAAATCATATTACATGTTAAACAAAATTTATGGTGAAGATATTATTGTTAAATATGCATTTTTAAAATAATAAAAGTTTTTATATTGCTTCTAGTCATAAAAAAAACACATGACAGAAAAGTCAGAAGTTTACTTTAAACCTAAAAAAAAAACAGAGTTTTAATCATTCAGTCTTGAATAGTGCCATGCATGACCAGCCCCTTCAACCTTTCTATGTATGTTATCATTCCTAATTGAGACAAGATGAATGGTATTATTTTTAATTAAATATCCCACCAATTCACCACTATCCATCCAAACATTTTCCATTACACTTGTCCCAGCTGAGATTGCGAGGGGTGCTGGAGCCTTTCTCCAGCAGGGTACAACCTGCCCAGTCCATTGTAGGGCAACAGAGACGAACAGGACAAACAACCATTCACTCATACACTAACACATAAGGAGAATTCAAAGAAGCTAATTAACCTAACAGTCATGTTTTTGGACTGTGGGTGGAGGCTGCCCACATTGCCTACTGATGACGATCCGTACGCACCTGCGTACAGCAGCCTCTCTTCTGTCAGTGAGCCCCATGGCAACAGAGACTACATTGTAGCTTGGCACCATCAGTTTTTGTGTGAATGGGTGAATGTAGTGTAAAATGGTTTGGTTAAGTCTCCAAATTTGAGTAAGTGCTATATATGTACAGTCAGTTCTTTTCTTTAACTGTATTAAGTTTCTAATCTTAATTTAAAATTTATATAACACCCACCCTGATATTCCTTCCCAGGTTGGACTGGTAGATGATAAAAGAAACCAGTTGCCCTGTAGTCATCTGACCTTTCTGAATGAAGATTCGGCCATAATATAAGATGAAGACATCCATACACAAACCTGTTACCTACAAAAACAAAAATCAAATCCATGATTGCAGGCTCCCAGTCACCTCAAAACAATAGAACTCATAGAGATGCAATAAATATAAAGTATCAATGAAAGCTTCTTACCCTCCATGCAAGCACATAAACAGCCCTCACAGTGTCCCTCTGGGTCTTGAAGGTGTGTATTTCCAGTAAGCGTTTGTTGTAGCGATTTGCCTCATGCTTTTCTGTGCTGAAACTTCGTACTAAACGAATTCCAAACACAACTTCATTTACAGCTTCAGTCGCACGAGCCATTGAGTCCTGCATTGCCTGAGACAACCTCTGAGGGAGACATGAAGCATGGAATAACATAGCTTACATTTTTGACGTATACATAGTGTTGGTTTATCTAAACACAGGAAAAATAAGTTCTGTACTTTTTAATTTAAGGAATGAAAATTACCCCTTTGGTTTGTAAAAACAAATCTAATTTGAATCTGGGCAAGTGATTATCAACATTTCATTTTGTTAACACTGCATTGCCTGGAGATAAGTGTTCTTGTCAGGCTCCCCCAACCATTTTTCACAACTAAAGGCCTGAACACACCAGTTGCATGCGACCTTTCAATCTCCGATCAGATTTTTTTCCATGTCACACTGACTGCATACAAAGAGGCTCTGACTTGGCATGGTGGGCAGATCTGCACAGATTTTCTTTTCACTTCCGTCTCTTTGCTATACACACATTAAAACAATTCCCAACATTTGACTTGGCCAGATTATGAATAGTTATTGAAAAAAAACAAAAAGAAAACACAGGCACAGCTATAAACCAAAGTAATGGTAACTTGCATAATGACGAAAAATTCATAGTAATTAGAATTTAAAGTGAACATTCCTTTATTTTCTGATTTATGTTTAGATAATTGAGACATTTAACACGTTTTTTTTAAGTCGAAAGTGGTTTTATGCCAAAGAAATATAACCAAGAAATGCTATGTCAGCTCAATTTCAATGCCCTGGGGTACAGTTTGTAGCACTGTTGCTTTGCAGCAAGAAGGTCCTGGTTTTTATTCTTGTTGCATGGAGTTTTCATGTTCTTCTAGTACATGTGTGAGTTCTCTCTGGGTACTCCGGCTTCCTACCACACTCTAAGAACATGACTGTGTATTGTTGTATGTCTCTGTATTGCCCTGCGATTGACTGTGAGGGTGTACCCGCCTTTTGCCCATAGACATCTGAAAAGTAGGCATAGCCCCATCGTGACCCTGATGGATTAAGCTACCGATGATGGATGGATGGCCTAAAGAGTAAATTTCTCATGCAATCATTGAGTACATATTTTTTTATTTATTCTGAGTAGTCTTAACTAAGATATAAGGTATAATAATAATAATAATACATTTTATTTAGCAGCGCCTTTCTTGACACTCAAGGTCACTTTACAAATAATACAAAAGATAAATAAAAAGAGATGAAAATACAGATAATACAGATACAGGAACATAAAAAACAAAAAAAATAATCATGGATAGGGAAAAGAGCAGTATATTCAGATAAGCGAGCGGTATTCCTAAAGTAGGTTACAAAGTAAATTAGGTTGTAAAGTATAACCTAAGTAGGTTATACTTTACAACCTAACCTTTATAACCTACTTAAAACCAATAGGTTATAAGTAGGTTATGAAGGTTGTAAAATTTGATTATTTTAGATGGTTAAACTAATGTAAAAGTATACTCTGCAAATTAAGCTCTAGTTAACACAACCTAAAATATCTAGTTCCCTTTACTTATTTTGTAAGTTCAACTGTTTAACATGATTTTTTTTTAAGCAATAATAACTAATTGGATTTAACAATGTAACTCTGGGCAAGATTTAGCAGTTTAGACAGGACAGATGGTTTGAAAGAGGAGTAAAGGAAGCCATCTTTGTGAAAAAGAAAAGCCTTTACTGACCAGAGCGGGAGGATTGCAGTCTTAGCTTTCAAGCATTTACAATTCACTCATGGAACTAATTCCCAAGAAATTACATTAGCACTCCCATTATGATTGAAAATTACAATCACATAGCCCATGCACAGCAAAGGCTCCAAAAGTCCAAAAGAACAAGGGGTGGCCATTTCATTAGCATCTGACATGCAATGTGTGCAGTAGGATGGGTTTCCATGCAACTTAATTAAATGTAACAGCATTCTTTCCAGTTTAAGCCTGTTTTGTGACGAACAGTGTCAAATCATGTATGCTTGCCAACTACCAATGTCAGAACAGTTGAGTTATAAGATTTTAGCTCAACTGTAAAGAAAAATAAACCATTACAACAACAGAAGTTATATTTTGTAATTTCTTGATCTTACCTGGTAGTGTGTGTCGTAGATGTTCCGCATAAGGCCTGTTATAGGGGTTTCCATCAACACAAGTAATGTGAGCTTCCAAGACAGGCTCATCATTAAGAAAATCATCCCCATTGTCTTCAAGAATGTCCTCAGCAGCACATTAACATTCAGACCCACTGTTTTTCCCATCAGAGTAGCATCTTTAGATAATCTAGATATTATTTCACCTGCACAGAAAATCAGTTAAAGTTCTATAATTTAGCCATTTTAAACTAAGATGTTCATGTTTTTGTATTTAATCTGCAAAACAATTTAGCATCTTACCAGTCTTTGTAGTTTCAAAGAAACCAATCTCCTGTTTGGTCAGAGCCTCAAACAGCTTTCCTTTGATTCTGCAGGTGCAGGAATTAATGGCACAACCTAAAAGACCCCCCCTACACGCAGCACCTATAGAACTAGTCAATTGAACAAAAAAACAAAAAGTAATTCAGATCTTTCCGTAAAATTCAAAAAAATATCCACTGGACTTGGTTTCCAAGATTTGAAGACGTTTCGCCACCTCTCCAGGAAGCTTTCTGAATTCAAATGTCTGGATCCGCAGTGAGTTTGAGTCTTATATAGACAAAGCCTTGTATCGCTTGGAAACAAGCAAATGGTAACCGATGAATGGGTCGTTCGGTTCCATCGTTAGCCTGTAATATCTGAAACCTGTCTATGATTATCATAGACAGGTTTCAGATATTACAAGAGGCAATCCCCCCCCCCTTTTAAAGACCGACCCTCAGAATCATAGACAGGTTTCAGATATTACAGGCTAACGATGGAACTAACGACCCATTCATCGGTTACCATTTGCTTGTTTCCAAGCGATACAAGGCTTTGTCTATATAAGACTCAAACTCACTGCGGATCCAGACATTTAAATTTAGAAAGCTTCCTGTAGAGGTGGCGAAACGTCTTCAAACCTTGGAAACCAAGTCCAGTGGATTGGTTTTAAACTTTTACAGAATTTAATCCCA
>NW_015151966.1:42702-43834 GCF_000732505.1 Cyprinodon variegatus | reverse complement strand
ATTATTATTATTTATTTATTTTTTTAAGTTGGGACCTTTGATTATGGATAATTAAAAGGTAAATTTAACAGGATTTAATCAGCTTTCTTGAAAACGTATAATTTATTAGTTACTTACAGATAACTGCCAATGAAAGGAACACAGATCCCCCCAAAAGCAGACGATAATCAGCCTTGTACAGCTGCACAACCCTCATGAACAGAACCCTGGATCTCTGTTTCTGCTGGTTGCTCCCAGCCGGGATGGTGATCTCCCAGAACACAGCAGCTCCCAGCGAGGCTCCAGCAAACATCATCCAGCAGCGAACATCCGCTCCCGGTCCACATTGGCTCTGCTCCCGGTACAGAACCCTAGTTCCGGTCTCAAACACCGCTGGCAGCAGACTGTAGGCTGTTAGAAAGCGGACCAGCAGCGGCTTCAGGTCCCCCAGAAGCAGCAAACTGATAACAGTTACTGCAGACCATCGGAGAGCCGCTGAGAGCCACAGAAGCGCAAAACCACCTAAAAGGCGGTGAAACACCGCAAATCCTGATGCGTAAAATAAAGAAAGGTCAACAGAAACAGCTAAAATCAGAGCGGTGACTTGGTAAACTTTGGAAGAGGCTTTCTCTGCCATGTTTGAGCTACAGTCGTCCCCAAATGACCCGACCTGCTCTACATAGAGCGTTTATTCCTCGCTTTCAGTTTCATTTTTTGGTGAATAAAGGGGTTTCCCTAAATCGCAGACAAGTTTTTACGTTGGATATTCGACAGACATTTGCTCCGGTAAATTCTCTCCTTAATCGCTGTAGGCCTAGGCTATAGGGCTGAGGTAGCCTAACATTACCCCTTTTATAGTACCAAATCTTTATTGTTTGTTTTTTTTTCTTTCGAACAGATACAGATTTGAATACGTCAATAGACTTCATTATTATAATTTTTTTTTGGTAGTGGTGTGTGGGGATAGCATACACAAGCACCTAATATTTTTAAACATAAAGGAAAGTAAAACTTAACTGTGTATAAAATATTTAAGAAAAGCAATTGGTCCAAGATGTCCCAGTGACACACAGAGATGGCAAAAGTACTCACTTTCCGTACTTGAGTAAAAGTACAGATACTTGTGTTAAAAAATACTCTGGTAAAAGTGGAA
>NW_015151966.1:38978-42267 GCF_000732505.1 Cyprinodon variegatus | reverse complement strand
ATGTAAGGAGTAGAAGTAAAAAGTCGCCATAAAAATAAGTAGTAAAGTAAAGTAAAAATATCAGAAAAATCTACTTGAGTACAGCAACGAAGTATTTGTACTTCGTTACTTCCCATCTCTGGTGACACACAATACTGTCTCCACGTTATCCTCTACCATCTTTAGATGGGCTGGAAGACAACTTGTCCTAAAATTTTGGAAATTGTTTATTAATTTGCTCCAATTAAAGTGAAGGTTGTTTCTGGGATGAATTTATCTCTGTGGAGAACTGATCTACCAGTCAGACAAGAAGATAGGGAGTGTCAACAAGCTAAATTCACATGGTGAAAGACTGGACTCTAGGTTACTACATATATAAAAAACAACTGAAAATACAAGAGAAGTCTTTCTGCAAGATTATCAGTCATAATATTTATAATGCTTGCGTCTTATTTACCATGAACTAACCTTCCTTGTGTCATGATTGCAGCCCCAGTAGCCTATTTGATTACTCACTTCATTCACCGGCTGTTTCCTCCCTGCTCTCTAAATATCATTTATCCTATTCACCTGCTCCCTCTGCTATGTATACACAGTTCAGCCCAGCTATGGGGCCAGATCCTTATTTCTAAGTTTATTCAAGTATGTCTATTTGTATTATGTTTTTGTGTCAGTTGTTCATTTTCAAGTTTCAGTTAAATTCCTGGTTCATTTTTTCCTGTACACTCTAGACTTGGATGTAAACATCACAGTGTGCAATGTTGTATGTTAAAATGAAAATTCAATAAAAATATTCTGAGAAAAAAAAAATCCTGGTTCATGTCCGGACTCTTGGAGGCCAGTGGATTGGGAGTGTGTAATGTTTGTCTACTGTCTCCTGATCGTGTTCTGGCTCTTCTCAGCTGAGCCCTCAGGGTTTTGGTGCGGCGTGTGGTGGGAGCACAGGTTCTGGTCCGTCTTTCCGGAGCCCGCATGGTTTTGGCCCAGTTTTAATTCCCATAAGCCTAGCTCCAAGGTGGAGACCAGTTTAAAGTTCCACAGTAATTCCTGTGCCATTTCCGGATCTTTCCTTTCTTGGAGAGGATGGACTGAACTGTTAAATCCTGCTGCAGCCGCTGTTGTCCGCTTATCCTCAGCAGCCCCCATTTCTGTTCTGTTTTATCATCTCTGTCATTAAAATTTTTGAAAATTCCAATTGTCTAACGAGCCTTGGATACTGGGCAAATCTGTCCCTTTTATGACACCTTGTGACTGTAGGACCTGAACTCCACTTTACCAGACCACAAAAATAACATGTGGCTTTCCCCAAGAACCCACCTTAGGTCCCCTCTATTCAATATCTACATGCTCACCACAACTCAGATTGTAATAAAAAAAAATAAGTTACCATAATTGTCAGAATCAGAATTATGCAGGAAATATTATTATCATTAGGATGTTACTGTTAATGCATAGAGAAAAGTTGTTGCATGTGCCAACATTTTGTTCAACTAAAAAAAACCGGAAGCAATATTTTTTGGATCAAATTAAGAGCCATTTAAAGAATAATACACAGCTCCAGTTGATAGAACTAGAAAGCAGCATTCAGGCTCTAAATCTGGGTGTAGTGATGGACTCAGACCTGAACCTTCAGTGGCTATAAAGGCATAAAGACAGGATCAATGTCAGTACGCTATCACCTAAAATACATCTCCAGGGTCAAAAGACTAGAAAGATACTTTAAAAACTCATCAAACAAACAGCAGACTTTAAACAAGTTAGACAGATCTACAACTATAAATAAAGAGAGAAATAGCTAGAAGTAGAAAAATATTGTGCCCAGTTTCTACTGGGTACAACATGTGGCAAGGGGCTCCATTAAAATGAGGTTAGGGGGAGGCTACAGGTGTCCCAGAAAAGAATCTGGGATATCCATCAGTCATATAATTTTGATAACAATAAATATGCAAGATCCAATGTGGGCACACCCTAATTACCTGCGAAAAAGGGATGGAAGAAGAATTCAAGGGAATCTCCTCATCCCCAGAGAGAATAACTTAAATTTTGCCTAGGTTTAAAAGCTTCGTTGAGTTTACACTAATAATTACTAAATATTAACTTGCATTGCCTGCATAATAATTTTTGAATAATTAATTTCATTATTCATATTTTTCAAATGTTTTATCATTTATGTTGCCTTTATTACTTAGTTTTATTTAGACAAAAATTTAATTTTATCTTGTCTCCTGCTTGCCAGTGTAATGTATTTTCTTCAGTTTTTAATATTATGTTATTGAATTACCCTTTTTAATGATTTATGTTCATGAATTATTTAATTCCTTTTATGCCATTGCAATGTTATTTTACGCTTATGCTTCTTCTTTCATGAACAGCCATTAAAATGTGCAGTATAAATAAACTATCATGCTTGAAATTTGGCCAATCATATATAAACGGTCATCTGTCAATCAAATTCTTTCAGTCATAGCCTCTTGATTCATATGTCGCAGCTAATATACACAACGGTTGAAATAAGAATAATTTCCTTTACAACTGAGTTATGTCCCAGTATCTTCCGCAGGCATAGAGCTAACAGAACTGGCAGCGTTGTGAGGCAAGAGCTAATACATGTGCGGCTGAAAGCCTTTTACACCAAACCAAGCTTCTGCTGCCTTGGCGTCCTCTTCAACAACATCTTTGTCCACACTTTCCTCCTTTAAATAAAAAATGTATGACGGTGGAGATTCATCCACGACCACCGACACTAAACTCTCCTCCTCTTGCATTTTTCCTCTGTCCATAGCGTTCCTTGACAGTAGTGTTGCACCGATACCAGTTTCAGACGGGGCCCCGATCCAGCACTAAAATGGTGGTATCTGTATCAGCGAGTACCAACAAATAGGGCACCAATACCATTTTGAGAGCCAAAAGTTTATTCAACTATTGTCACCCATTCCAGGTAGGCAATAAAAAGTTCTACTGGATTCACTTTGTTTTAGTCTTTTCCCTGCTTCACAAAGGTAGGCAGCAGCTTGACAAAAGCCATAATGGCAATTATTTTACACCCAAGTAGTATGCAGTTCTTCATATATACACACACATCAATTTCAAACAGAAGGTATCGGTAAGGTATCGGCCGATACTGCACAACCAAGTATCAGGTATCGGTATCAGGGCCAAAAAATGGCATGGCGTAACACTACTTAAAGGAGAAGTTCGGTTTTTTACACTTTAAGCCCATTTTCTGTAGTGTCCAGGATGAAATCGAATGATCGACACCAAAAGTTTTGTTCAATGACGTTCCAAAAAAAGTTTCGTAAAGAAAAAACGT
>NW_015151966.1:22790-37474 GCF_000732505.1 Cyprinodon variegatus | reverse complement strand
TGTTTTTCATTGTAGTCCTGTTTTAGTCACATTTCTCTGAATGTGACTAACTGGATCTGCTCTCTTCATCCTCTGACATGGGAGCTGGCTCGGAGCTCGTCTGCCTGGCTGTGTGTTTCCTGGACGGGGCCGCCTGTGGAGCTGGTTTACAGTTGCCTTTTGTATCTGCCTTTTTCCTGTATGTCTGCTTCTGTCTCCTTGAACCCCAGTCGGCCTCAGCCGATGGCCGCTCACACTGAGACTGGTTCTGCTGGAGGTTTCTCCCTGTTAAAAGGGAGTTTTTCCACTCTACTGTCGCTACAAGCATCCTTAATGTGAGGGATTGCCTTTGAGTCAATGAGTCGATGCAATCAACTGGTCTTTTCCTTTGATAAAAAACTTTGAATCAATTTGACTGTATGATCTGGTTATGGAAGAAATACAGTCTCAGCTGCTTGACTGCATCGCGCGTAGATAGGCCTGTCGCGATAATCAATAAATCAATTAATCGCACGATAAATAAAAATTATCCACATCATTTAATTTATCGGCTATATTGTCTCTGCCTGTGTTTTTCTCCTTCTATTGATGACGCTGGATGAAAAGGCTTTACTCTAGTGCTATCCACTGATCCCTCCCCTTCCTCATTTTTGAAGAGGAAGGAAGAGTGGACCATCGCATCAGGTAGTCAGTGCGCATCATTTAGTACTTCTGCAGCTTTAGAGGCCTGTGAGGAGTTAGCGAGGTAAAAAACCCCCACATCTTATGTTGGGGGAAAAAGCTCAAAATGGAACTGGTTTGAAAGCCGAGCGCAACAGCCGCCGTGTGGGAGTATTTTGGATTCAAACCAAATGACCGAAGCAAACCGCTGAACCTATGTGAGCCAGTATGTCACATTTGTCATAAAACAGTAGCAACGAAGAGCAGCAATACAACCAACCTACACATGCACCTTAAGCACAACCACCCAGCAAAGTTTCTCCAGCTGGGGACAAACAGTACAAGCAGTGGCTCGCCTGGGTCTTCAAGTTCCCGACAGTCCACCATCACTGAAGCAATTAATTAACAGGCATCATACAAAAAGGACGGCGCAAGGTGGCGTGCGCTCACAGACAGCGTAGTTCCTTTAATTGATAAAGAGATGCTCCCATTTAATATTGTTGAAAAGCCGGCATTTTGAAAAATGTTGCAGACATTTGATAGACGAATTGATAGATGAATTCCCAAGGAAAACATACATATCACAAACGTGATATGTTGTACATACGTTTTTATTTCCACTGTGGTTTTATCTTGTGTTTTGTTTTTATTCAAGTGTATTTTAGTTAACAGAGACTGAGAATCCATTTGATTTTTATTTCTCATTTTATTTTGTTAACCAGTTCCAGTATTAAGTGTTCTGTTAAAAATAAAGTGTGTTTATCTTTGGCCGGAAATCTCATGCATTATTACGTCATTTCCATTAATTCAATGTAAAAAGGTCTTCAAACAATATTATCGTTTATCGCAATAATTTTTCAGACAATTCATCTTTCCGCAAAATTTGTTATTGTGATAGGCCTATGCGTAGATTGCTTTGGCTTTAGTTCACCAAAAGGTCAACACATTTGCAGTCAAATTTTTTGCAGGCAAATCTTTTGCAGCTGAATTTTTTCCAGGCAAATTTATACCAGATAAACATTCAGTGTAAGGAATTCAAAGTGTAAAAAAAATTCAGTGTTTAAAATTCAGTGTAGAATAAAAGGCAGATTCCAATGAGACTGCTTGTCTTCCATATCTGGTTGAATTGTAAAATGCCTTGAGATGACATGTGTTGTGAATTGATGCTATATAAATAAACTGAATTGAATTAAACTTTAAAGGCACTGAAACCCTTAGTTGCTTTAAACTGAGATTAGAAAAGGTATTTCTTTATAATAGCCTTTAAATGTTCTATCAAGCATAATTAATTATGCTGGTCTCACAGTGAAATGGATGTGGTTATGGCCCAGGCAACAGACATGATATCACTAGAACAATGTCTGTGAGAATTCCTTAATATAATCAACCCAATGACTTGTGTTAATTTGACAAGCAGAATCAAAACACAGACACAAAGGTGCTATACGAGGATGAAAAGGGATATTTATGCTGACGGATAGCAAGCCTTGCTGTAGAACTTCCCAAAAGATGGAGAACTTCTTTTTCCTTGAGCACCATGTCTGCGGCTGGAGCCACAGCTGGGCCAACCTGGTTGTGGCGTTCAATAGATGACTAAAAGCAGCATGCCCCCACCACAGCTGCACCACCGCCACATTGTATTCATTGTGCCTCTCTATCTACATGTCAGTCCATCCGTCTGTCCATCCATCCATGCTCGTGGACATGCTGGGTTTTGGTATGCTCTTGTCTAGTTACTTCATGTCTGTATATGTTTAATCAAGAGTTGTAATTTTCTCAACCAAATATTGGTCATTAATGAAAGAAAACCACACAATGGTCAGAGAAATAACTTGAATCTGGCAAAAGTAATAATAAATAAGATTAAATGAAAATTAACAACTGAAATTCAGACATTGCTTTGCAACCATGCTTAAATATAATGATTGAAAAAAACAACCAGCAGGTTCTGCAACAGTTTCTTCCCCACTGTCATCAGACTGCTGAACTGTTGAAAAAACTCTAATCATGTCACAGACTCTGCATCAAATTGGTAACATCAAACCAAAATACTGCATATTTGCACCATATATATTAATGCTCTGAACTTTCTTGTCAATGTGTTTTTGCACCATGTTTTTTTGTTTTGTTTTTTCTCCAACACTTTTTATTTTTATTTTACTTGTATTTGTTCACTGCTGCACTTCATGGAATGGAAATGTTCATTTCGATGCTAAGCTGCTGCTCATTCACTGTCTGAAAGCTATACAAAACGAAATTTAATTTTGTATACACTCTGTGCCAGTGGCGGCTGGTGGAGTTTTCTCCAGGGGGGCTATAAATTCGAAATAGACATATACCAAAAACCAGTCAAACGTGCACTAAGTTATCGCACCAGTATATTTATATCAATGCCAACAACAAAAAACAATATAAAAACAACATAATTTCATGAACAGCTTTACATTTTGTTCATGAATCTTGCCCTTCTGTGGCTTTGTGAAGGTAAATCTGTGTTTTGCATGGTCCAATATTGTGTCACATACCTAAACAAATAATGGACCAGTTTAATAATGGATAATAATGCGCACTTTCGTCTGGTTTGGTCTGCCGCGGTTTCCGTAGACTCGTGAACGCGCTTTTAGGAAATCCTATACACTACTGTTTATGCTCTAAAAAACATTCTAAATGACTTCGTTTCGAGTAAATTATGGACGCTACCCACTCAGGACACTTGGAATACATTGGACGAGCAGTATGGAGGAATATTGACACGTTTTTTGTGGACTTTTATGGACCTTTCTGCCTCGGGCGCCATAGACCTCCATTATTTGAATGTCAGCAGACAGCAAGAAGCCTCCCAGATCTCCAGATGCATTTGAGATATCAAAAAAGTACTCCAGAGTGTTGTTCAGCATGGGGGTGAGTAGAAAATGAAGGCTAATCATGTTTTGGGTGTACTATTCCTTTAAAAGGAGCTGAAACATAACAATTAGAAAAGGAGCCTTTCAACCCTGCGAAAACTGGAGCAGTTTGCTCATGAGGAGTGGACCAAAATATTCACTGAGAGGAGCAGAAGTCTCACTGATGGTTACAGGAATCATTTGATATAATTGACTGCCTTCAAATCTTTGGCAGCAAAATACTGAGTTATGGTTGCCATAATATTTGGTCTGTTTTGTGAGTTTATTTTTTCTATATCATTACAGTGAAGCATGGTCTAAAAGCAGTGTCTGACTTTAATTTGGGTTTTTTTAATAAAATTTTTATTTATAATTACTTTTGTCAGATTCAAGTGAGGGCTGCATGGTAGCGCAGTTTGTATCACTGTTGCCTTGCAGTAGAATGGCAGAGATACGCACTGACGTGGGAGAAGATGGATATTCAAGTGATTTTTGTGACCACTGTATTTCTTTCTTTTATTAAACAAGGGGGAACAACAACTTTGTCCACATGTTTGTCTGTCCATCTATCCAACTTACTGTTGACCACAAACTGCTGGCTTTCCTCCTTGCTCATTCCTTTTCGATACTCAGCATCAACAAATCCATAAACATAGGAGCTGCCCGAGCCTCCGACAGCAAAAGGTTGTCTGGTCAGGAGTCCTTTCAGGGTTGCAAAAACCTGCAGGTCAAAATCAAAAGAAATATATTTTTTTTTCCATTTTGGACATCTAAAATAAGTATGTTAACAAAGTAAGCCGTTTTACTACTTTACATATTAATATGTGGGGCTGGGGAAGTTAACACGTTAATTTCACCTTAATTCATTAGACTATTAATGGCAACATTTACTTTATCATGCATTAACGTATGTTGCTTCTATTTTGTGAAAGTCTGTTGCTAGCGATAATGGGTCAATGACCTTGCTGTCAGCCCGCTGGCATTTCAAACAGAAGAAGAAGCACTGGCAGCATTGCCTGTTGCAAAATCGGAAAAGGAAAAAGCAAAACATGGAAAAACCGAAGCAGACATGGAGAAGGGTAAAGCTATGGAGCTTGTAAAGTGCAACTTTTATACAACTCCTTTTTTCTTTTCCATACAGAGAGAGACTGAACAAACTGGTGAGAAAGATTGTTTCTGTGTTAGGCTGTACTCTGGACTCTGTGGAGGAAGTGGCCGAGAGGAGGGTGCTGTCCAAGCTTACATCAATCATGGACAACACTTTCCAGCCTCTGCACCAGACTGTACTGAAAGACTTTTATATACTATTTGTAAAAAGGGGCGCTACTGTAGGTCATTCATCCCTGCTGCCACCAAACTCCACAATGCCACACTACAATGGCAATAAATTGTGCAATGTATAATGTACAATTTACCATTTGATA
This sequence comes from Cyprinodon variegatus, assembly GCF_000732505.1. NCBI lineage: Eukaryota > Metazoa > Chordata > Actinopteri > Cyprinodontiformes > Cyprinodontidae > Cyprinodon > Cyprinodon variegatus. Next base: position 32,529 of record NW_015151966.1, on the reverse strand, counting down.
CCATGTGCAATAACTGGTTTCTTTATATTTGACACCCAGTCCAATAACTATATATATAAATATCCATCTATATAAATAATCATGTAAACACCCTGTGCAATAACCTGGTATAAAGTCTTACTAAAAAAAACAAACTAAAAAAACCCCCCGTCATACGTATGTGGACGCACTGTATATACTGTATATATCCAATGCACCTTTTTCTTCCTTTTAGAACCTTCTTCTTCTCCTTTGACTATTTGAGCTGATGTAATGAGTAACCTTCTCCACTGTGAGATCAATAAAGTCAATCAATCAATGCAACTCGTCGTATAGAAAAGAGAGGACTGGAAAAGCTGCAAATTTACAACATGCACCTGTAGTTGCTCTCACAGCAAACTGCAGGACATCATAACTACCTCAGTTATGGCACATTATATACAAGAGAAGTGGGTGCTACATTTACATGGTTTGTTTGTAAGGAAAACAGAGGAGTGACATTTTCCTAAAATATGCGCAGGACCCTTCACTGAGGTTATACTTGTGTGCCTTAGCAACTGGTTTAGTACAGAGTAATAAACAAAAAAAAAAAAAACCTCCAGTAAAATATGCAATTTATGTTCTACTCTCCCGTACAGAAAGTTTCAATAGTGTTTTTTTTTTTTTTTTGCACTTCAAACTGGTATTGGACACAGACTGGGCTGGTAATCCTAGCCCCTGTTAAAAGTTTCTGCTGTTAGCTCAGAACTGACCTATTTGTCCTAAATGTGGCTCAGGATTTTGTTGGTAGAAAAGGTCCTGTCAGTGGCAATAAGCTTTCATTTATTATTACTATTATTATTTATTTTACCTATTACATTTTTTAAAACATTTTTTTAAATTAGGCTTTACACAAAATGTTACTTGTAAGTTCTAATGTTAAGTGTTTGTGAGATAAATGTTATGGCGCTTTCATTTATATGGCAGAACAGTGAAATAAAATTACTTTTTACACTACTCCAGAATTGATTCTTAAAGTTTGCAAATACAATTTGAATAATTGTGTTGAATAAGGGAAATTATGAAATTAATCGCGATTAAAGATTTTAATCGTTGCCCCGCCCTAATAATATACAACAGGGGTCTTTATCATTTTCCAGGCCAAGGACCCCCAAACTGATAGTGAGATGGAGCAGGGACCCCCTAATCAGTGTTGGGAAAGTTCTCTTTCTACGTGAACTAGTTCAAAGTTCAGTTCACACATTTTAAAATGAACTAGTTCAGTTCATAGTTCATAACTCAAAATTTTGAACTAAGTTCACAGTTCCAAAAAATGAACTAGTTCATAGTTCTTTTTTTTTTTTTTCATATATTGCTCAATTACACCATAGCCTACTGTAGAACCACAGACAGCAATTATTTTATCAGTTGTAACACTGAAACTGTGCGTCAGATTTCATCTTCATATCCAGTTTTGAATCCTTATCCAACCAGGGTTTAGATTAGCATTGAGGGGACAGCATTTCCCCATTGTTGCTTTAACGCTTCGTTGCTGTCCATTCACTTCACACTAGTAGCAGCTGCAGCTTTCAGCCCTACAGTATATTCTCAAAAACATCAGGAAAAATGTGCTGCTTGAATGGTCTTTTTTTAAGAGGAATTATTAAAAGAAAAACAGGAATGTAGTCTTTAAGGTGCAAATGTTTTTTTAATTTTAATACTTTTTTCCATTTGAAATTCCATTTCAGTGCATATGCCGTTTCAGATTTGCTTTGGATGTTACTGAAGTGTGGATTTTTTTACTGAAAGCCGGCGGGCAAAGTTTGCAGAGAAATGTAAGATTGTTGCCATCATCCTCACCAACCACCTGGTCATAAACCTGTTTTAAGTGATCATGCTGCTGCTTTGTCGCATCCACGGTCGCCTCCATGCTGCTGTGGCGTCCACGCTGCATTTTGTTTTGATGACGCACGCGGCTGTAGGCTACGACACTGGTAGCTGGTGTTGCCAGATTGGGTGTTTTTCCCGCTACATATTAAGGCCTGTTTACGGTGTGATTTAGCCGGGGTTTCTCCTGGAGGGCTTTATAGAAATTTGCCAACCTATTGAACGGAGCTGAACTGAGAGAGCGTGCCGTTCACAGACGCCAGAATGAACGAGTTCACAATAACGTTCATCAGGCAGTAATACAGTACGTTCAGTTCACGTTCGCCCAAAATATGAACGAGTTCATGAACTTTCGTTCAATGAACGCGTTCAGGCACAACACTGCCCCTAATTATATATATTGTATGAAATTGTGTTATATCAAACTGGTCCTATAGTCACTCTATGTAACGTAATGTAAAGAAAGTGATTTCTCCCTGGGATTATTAAAGTATTTCTGATTCTGATTGCTGGTTGATGGGACAGGTGTGTGAATGAAACGGTGCCCAGCATTGATGACTGAAAGACATCTTCTGCCTCCATCAGTCTGTTTACTGCAGCATGTTGAATTCATGCTAATGTGACATTTCAATTAATGGAAAAAAATTTTAGACCTACAATATGCAATCATCATTATTTGCTTTCAGATTTACTAAACACTATTAATGCAAGAAATATGGAAACTATCAAGATTTTTCTTAATTTATGGTTGAATGACTTTACTTTCTGTAGTAAATAGCATTATTAATCCAACCTGTCCTCCTCCTCTTCTGTCCCAGCCTGCCACAATGAGATGTGCAGACAATTCCTCCTTATACTTGTATGAGATGTTCCTCACCAGAGTGGCAGCAGATCGAACCTGTGGGTCTTCTCCTATTTCCATACTGACAGAGGAAATAGTACAACATAGTTCAGAAAAATAAACAAAACTCTTAAAACAAACTTAAATATCTATTTAATGCATAAATGTAATAAGGTAAATCAAATTCATTTTTATAGTTTTTTAGTAAACAAGTAGCCTATATATAATTTTTCATAAAAGAATGTATACTGTTATTTAATCTTTAATATGTAAAAGAAATTAAAACCCGATGATGATTCAAAAACGCATGTAGAAGATCAATTAATAACAGTGTTTATTTTCACTCCAAAAGAAAGCCTCGTCGCTCCTGTGACTGTATAGTGAGTCGACAATTCATGAACTGTGTAAATTTTAAAAACTAACATGATAAAAAAGGAATGTTTTTCTTCAAAAACCTTTGTTTTGACTGAATAGTAGGTTTTGTCAGAACAAAACAACATTTACAAATAGTTATTACACCAATACTGAAAGTTCTGTCTTCTTCTACAGTTTTTTCAGCTAAAAATAAGTTAAGAAAGCTGGGGTTCTCTAATGACTATTACTCAGAGTAACAGATTAAAATTAACACATATCTGTTGTTTTCTTAATGAACAGAGAATCAGACTGCAGAGCTTTTAGATATCAGAAAAATAATTTTCTCCAGCATCATTATATTAATAGACAGGTCCAAAAAATCTGTTTTTCAGCAGTGACACAATTAGGGAGAGCTGCTGATTTATAGGTGAATCAGATTTACTGGGATATGCAACATGCAATTAAATATGTCTCCCAAGTTTACAAGAAAAAATATGCTATACTATAATAAAATTTAACATATCTTCACTCACAGGACACAGACTTAACATTAAAATATAAGAAACCTACAAGAATTAAAGCACAAATAATACAAATCAGTGCATAAATGATTTTTGAAATATAATTATAATTAAATTTAGCTGCTTGTGAAGGAGGATAATCACTAATGCAGCCGAAAGGGAAGCCATGCATGGATGGATGGAATTTAAGTTTTGTCCATGATATACTGATGTTGGCATCGGTATCAGCTGTTACTCGTCATTTTTTATACATTAATGTTTTTGAGCCCGTTATAAATAATGCACCAAAGGCAGGCATCTGTCTATAACTAGAAATATCACTGTACTGTGGTTCTCTTGTGTTCTCAACAATAGGAAAGCACCCAATAAATATGTTTGAACTCATTTTTGGAAAATATAAACCCTATTGAAAGCCTTCGGGTTGGTTAGCTGTAGGTCCATCAGCAACCACCCTTAGAGCGTCCCCACCAACTTTTATCACAAAGTTACACCCTTTGGCTAAAGAAAGTGGCGGGATTTTCATAAACTTCAATAAACAGAATGGATTGTGGAGGTCAGAGGGTCATGGAGCTTTAGATAGCTCCAGCATTGAAAACATAATTGTATAAAAAAAAAATTTTTTGACATTTTGAAGACCTAGCTCCACACTAAAACAATCTTTAGTTAAAACTAAGGCATGTTTCCATTTGTCTTTCACTTTACTGCTAGTAGACTTCAATTTCCCCACTTTGACATTAGTGGATACTTCTGTTCTACTCAGTAAAAACAAAAAACTTGATGATCGAATAAAAACAAGGTATATAAAGCATGACAATAATTTTGCTGAAATAAAAAATGAAGATGTTGTTTTCTATTTGTTGAACCATTTGGTTGAACAGGCAGTTAAGATGGACTTACCTGTGGACATCCAGCTGGTAGTTGACCATCTCAGCAATGGTCTGAGCGTCTGCTGCAGATCCAGACAGAGCGCAGTAGATCTTATCATGAAGTGGAGACAGTTTATTCATCACCCTGTTAACAACTGACTGCCTGGAAGCAGAAGGAATATTTACATAATCACAAGTAGAAACATCATTTGAAACTATGGCATTAAAACAAAATCACACAGGTAACTTACCCCGCAGACACTCTGGAATCAGACCCCAACACGACCCCTCCATTAAACTCTACAGCAATTATAGTTGTCTGGAAACAGAATTAAACCGTAATTTATAAAAAAAAAAAAAAAAAAAAACACGCTGCTCTCATTTAAAAACTCAGAAAGTTCCATTGACTTATTAAAAATAATGTACCTACCCCTGTTTTCACCTCCTCGTTGAGCCACTGCGGCACAGCTTCTCCCAACATGGCAGAAAGATTTTAACGACAGCGAAGATAAAAACACGGAAACTGACAGCAACTGAAGATAAAGAGACGCAAAGGCGACGAATGTTGCTTGAAATTGATCACTCCTTGAAGAAAGAGTAAAATATGTTAATCTTAGTATGTTATCGAAGCCCCTGGCGTTTTCAACTAGCGTTAGATTCAAAACTTTGTTGAGACAAACCGAAATTGAAACTTTAACAGCTCCTCCTTTGCGGTGAGGTATGACCCACAGCTTGATCACTCAGTCCTGTAAAAGCATGGACACCCCTTGTTATTTTTTGTATATATTTTTTTGTTACTACTAAAAAAAATCGGAGCAATTTAATGTGATTGAAAAAAACAAAGTGGTGAATTTTTGGGGGGTAAAATAAACGTTAATGTTTTGTTGTTGTGACATAGGTCTTTGTCTAGTGTTAACCGTTGAAATACTCACTGAACAACTTGACTTTTTACAAATGTGATGACTTCTGAGGGGAGCCTGAAATAATTATTGCTCCAGTTGAGGCACATTGCATAAGAAGGCTTAATAATCCTGTCACTGCATTCAGTTTTAATACTGACTATTAGGATTGTTCTTTGTCTTACTTTTCTTGTTTTTCAGCTAACTTACGTAATAAGGGTATTTTGCAATGAGAGTTCAAATTTACATCACTTTTTGTGGATATATTAATTAAACAGGCATGCCTTTTGGTTGTAAATATCGAGAACTTTATGCAAACTCTGATTAGCTTGGATCAAAAAATCCAATTTTAGAAATATGAAGATCAAGAAATAAAGCACAACAAATTGGAAAACAATCTTTATTTTCTGATATTGATATAGGCATCATCTAAACACTTGCAGTGGTACTTTGATCAACTTTTTTTTAATAAACCTGCACCAAACAGCTCATAAATAGTACATTTATCAGTTTTTTGTATCTCATCTAAGTTTTGAGAGATTTAATTAGAAAAGAACAAAACAGTTTTAATGTTCAAAATATGGAGTGGAGTGTAAAACTTGCAGTGTCAAGGACAAATACATAGCTCTTTAAATGAGCAATTAAAATGTACATTTTGAACCAATTATAATTTTTTTTTCAGGGTATTACAATGACACAAAGAAAATTGGTTCATTCATCATGAAATCTTGGTAGTTTGTCTCCAGGTACGACCACATGCTCCACCCCCTTTTCAGTTATCACCACCAGGTGAACAACACCTCCGCTGACGTTGTCCCTGCCCATAGCCAGAGCAAGAGCTGTGAAGTAAAAGGAGGAAAACAAGCAGGGATGAAAAAGGGAAAAAGAAACAGGTTAAATTTAACTTTTACAACTTCTAAGTCACCAGTTTTTAACATAAAAACTATATTACTGTGGTAAAAAAAACTTGATTTCTGCCTCGCTGTAAAGTTTTTCATTGAATTAAAGAACACCTTTGCAAATATGTAAATTATGCTTGATATTTATACTGACAAAAGACCAATTTATGTTCATATATGTATATAAAGTAATTATTTTTTCATACCATTGGTGGCAAACTGTTGACATTCCTCTCTGGTCATGTCAGGTTTGTATTTAGCATCAACATAGCCATAGATAAAGGTGCTTCCTGAGCCGCCGATGGTTACAGACTGGCTGATTAACATCCCGCCCAGAGACACAACATACACCTGGAGAGAGATGTAAAATATTAGCTATCACAAAAATTTTGGCAACATTTATGTCCTTTTACTCATTACCTGTGGTCCTTTCTTCCTATCCCATCCTGCTGTGATGAAGCCAGCCTGAAGCTCCTCTTTGTTTTTGTAACACAGCTCTTTTAGCACTGATGCTGCTGCAATCACCAGAGGAGGACTCTCCATCTGTACACTGCAACAGATAAAAAAATAAAGAGTGTGTTCCATATTTTGTGTAAAATATGTGCATAACATGTTTACTTTGAAAAAGGAGGAAGGAAAGGAGCAGAGAACAAAAAGTGTGTGAATTGCACAGAATAAAACCTCAATATATTATTGACTTAAACATTACTTTGTTTCATAAATCACATAAATCATTTTCCATGTAAACATGTCTTGAACACATACCTGTGGAAGGACAGATGAGACTTTGCAGCTTTGGTGACAGCCTGAGCATCTGCTAGAGAACCAGCGATGCAGCAGAAGATCTGGTCATGAACCTGGATCACCTTGTTGATGGTCTTGGAAGATACATATTCCCTAAACAAAGCCAGGAAAAAAATATTCATTTACTATATTTCTGAGATGTCATTGTTGCAGTCACAGCAGCTTCTGCAACTATTATTAGAAACAAACTACTCAATGGGTTATAGATTTTGAATCAATAGATTAAAAGTTTTATCTTCGTTTTTTCATCTATCCCTCTTCTTTTGCTTTTCTGTCAGGGTCACAGGAAACTGATGCCTATCTCCAACAGTCAACAGTTCCACTGTTGGGACACTGGATGTGAAGTCAAATGAGAAAAGAGAAAAAGAAAAAAAAAAGGACCAGTGCACCGTTTCACACGGACCTATAAGAAGGATGGACATTGGAGGAAGGAGCAGAGGAGAAAGCCAGACAAAGAGGAAAAAAGTTTGGGACTCTAATGATCAGAGATCTTGTTGGACTTGTGCAGATCTGGATGAATCTGTAGACGGGCGGAGAGGCAGGTGGTAAGAGAAGCTGTATTTTTATGAGATCAGACTGCAATGTTACCTATGTTCCTCCAGCCAGGCCTCCAGCTTTGCCAGACCATTAACACCAATTCACAGCTACACCTGAACTTAAGAGGTGGATTGTAGTGGTAAAGTCTGAAGTTGTTTGACTTTATGGTTGAACTGATTGTTATTTTTGTTGAATAGTAAATTTGGGTGTTAAGTTCAACTATTAATTAACTGCGTATCAGATTAAGAAGAATAACTACATGAAGATATTTATAAAATAAAGTAGTATTTGCATATTTAAATGAATGTAATTGTAAATATTTATTTGAAATGTATTTAAAAGTTAAGGAATTACTTTGTGGGTTTGATTCACAGCAGTTTGCTTAGTGTTGTGCAGCTTATAATTTCTTTTGTAGTTTAAGTGGAACTAATTAATGTAAGCTAACATACAAATGAGTATTTATTTATTTATTTATTTTTTTTTTTAAGGGTTTTTGTCTGCTTCTGGACGAATTGTAGAAAAAGAAAACTGTGTGGTCCTTTGAGTAAAACCCTGTTGAACTAAGCCTGCATCAATTTATCCATCCCTTTCCAAGTGGGGAAGCTGCATAAGATAGAAGAGAGCTTGGCAACAGAGTTATTTTTGTGTTTTATTAAATTCAATTAATAAAGCAATCTTAAAAGTGACAATAATTTTGAAATATATTGGAGAGAACACATTTTTACACTGATAGTAAAAATGTATGAGACAATTGAGACTAAAGAAAAATACCTGTCAATTCTGTTGAGACTGGCAGATAGAAACATGGAAAGATTTTTCATATTGAGATAAAATTATTTGTTAAAGCACAATTTCCACTAGCTGCTTTTAGTCTTTAACATTTTAACCCTCAGAATACGTCTCCCTGTCTTTAAAATAAAACAAAAACAAAACAGTATTTCTTCAACTGGAAGAGTAGTTGTGTCAGTCAGTCCTCATGGTTTTTGTTTTGGTAAATCTACATGAAAAGTATGAAGACCTATTAAGAACTATATTCTCAACTATATTCTCAACTATATTCTCAACTATAAACTCATATTAGCCAGATTTGAATACTTGAATCCTTTTTTCCTTCTGTAGATATACACCCTGTGTGTATAGAATGACAATAAAGTTTATCTAAATATGTATATTGTTAAACGACCCCCTTCCTCACCCTCCAATTGAAGCTCTGGAGTCTGATCCAATCACGACCCCTCCATCAAATATGGCAGCCAAGATAGTGGTCTGAGGAGAAAAGGATGGGGGAGAAATTGTATTTTTTTCATTTTGTATCGCAGTAATCTTGTGCACATTTACCAATGTCTTAATTCATCAAGACTGAACCACTGATCTATTTTTATTCACTGGATAGCCGATTGTCTGAAAAAGTGAAGCTACAGTCCGCCATGCTGGTACTACCCACTCCCACAGAGTCAAAATGCCTTCATGTGTAGCATTTGGCTGAAAAAAAGATGTTCCACTGGTAATTTCACAGTCAGTGGATGTACTAACCAAGAAAATCAATTTATACATCGATGTATCATTTAGTTTAGTATGTAGCATAACATTGGTCTGGCTATTTTGGACTGACTCAAAGATATTGACTTAGTTATCCATTGACATTGTCTAATATTAGAAAAAAGAAAGTAAACAGAATGTAATTCACTGTCAAATGTCATTGTTTCTTTATTAAGTGGATGACTCTGTCTTTCCTTTAGTGTTTGTTGTATTTCTCATTTTAAAAAGTTAAGTGCTGAAATACACTGCATGTTATTTTGAGGGGTGGGGGGGAACCGACTCAAAAATGTTACCAATTATTTATATCTATCCATCAATCCATATATCTATCTATCTCTCTATCTCTCTATATATATATAATCCATGCACAATTTGCAAATAGAATAGAAAGATACAATAGCATTAACTGAAATGTACTTGTAATTCAGTCTCTATAATATGTAGGATATAATTACCATAACAATGTAATAAATACATGTATATTACATGTACATCTTCAATTTAGCACTTTTGGCACATCTATATTATTATGCTCCATTAACACATTCATTCTATTGTGATGGATTCGTAAAGATGTTATATTACATTAGGGTGACCAAACGTCCGTATTTCCCGGGACATATCCGTATTTCAC
>NW_015151966.1:17398-20129 GCF_000732505.1 Cyprinodon variegatus | reverse complement strand
TCACCATACCAGTCCCTGGCTTCTCTATTTAATGGGTCCCGGTAAATTCCAGATCCTTTTCGGGATTTTAACATCTTTTTTCTCTCTACTTCTACGTCTCTTCTTTCAACAACAACGTTGTGTCAGAGCTATGTTTACGTTTGCGTAGCCGTCAATATGACCGCGACGTCCCACAATGCAACGTGGATCCCGAGCCCTATATTACATGATTTAGAGACTTCATTGACTTCATAATGAATATGCAATGTGATGTCCCTTTTTTTATTTTAAGTTTAAATAATCTTAAAATACCAATCTTTGTTCGATCCTGTAGCTCAAGTATTGTTTACGTTGATACCGGTCTATCTAGGGAGTACCAATATGGCGGCTGGTGGCTTCATTTCAACCCCATACTATCAACGGGCTATCATTTTTCCAGGAAATAAATGGAGAACGGCACTCTGAACATCCTATGAACTCTGGGATTTGAAGTTCTAAGACTGAGGGTTAGTGTGTACAATTCTGCAAACAGAAAGTAGGTGCCCTTTACAGCTAAATGTAAACTTTCAAAGGGACTGAATATAAAAAAATACAGTTTGTGATCAAACCATGGCGTTCATTATCAATAGAGTATTCTTTAGAGAATTAGACAACTTAGTTTGGACATCACGACTTTATCGGTCAACTGTTAACGTCAACTATTACATGTAAGATACATAAAGAAAAAACAAAAAAAAAAATTAAGTTGAACTTTACTCACCCCAGTGCTGACTCCTTTGACTTTAGACTCCGTGTAGTGTTTCTCCATTTTCTCTGTAAAATCGAAAGGAGGAAGGAGACGTGACGCTCAGAACAGCGACCTCAGGCGCAGCGCTCCGAGACGCGCAGAGAATCCGCAGGAACATCAACGATGGCGCTGTCCTCTGTCCTCCAAACTCATCCAGCGGGATTCAACTTTGACAATGTGGCGAGGTAAGAGGATTACTTTACTGTGCAGAAGTTAAAACAGCACATCAATAGAGAAAATATCATATGAAAACGTCAGTTGAAGCAGGTCTTTCACTTGGATCAAAACCGAAAGTATTTTTTCCTTAGTCAATGAACTACAATTTCAAGGTGTGACCCTTGTTAATAATAATCAGCAGTTTTCTCCAACTGTCATATTAATGCTCCTCTTATTTCCCACCCACCTCGGTCATTTTTATTTTTTTTAGAAATTCTGCGTTAGAGGGTCTTTTTGAAGGAGGACAGACCCCCAAACCTCTGAAAACTGGAACCACTATAGCAGGAGTTGTGTTTAAGGTGAGTGCTACTTATTGTAGCTTACTTAATTGTTGTTGAAGAACAATAGCGCAGTCTATATCAAGCAAGGTAAAAAAATATGTTTATAAAAGAGCACGCATTTCCAGTGTCCAATCTAGAAATGTTTCAATCTGAGGGCAAAGGAAGCACAAAATGTCTAAACAGGGTGGTGATGCAGGATCTCTTTACCAAAATACACCAGAAATTTCTTAGATGTAAATGGAATCTACAAAATATGACAAAAAAATAATTGGGTAATTTTTTCTTTATAAAGAATTTATAAAAGAGAAGAATTTATAAAAGAAAAGACATCTTTAATTCAATAATAACATGGTGGGGTAACAATTAGAACTTTAGATATACACACTTGACATAATTAATTGGTGAAACCCTACCTTTTGCGTTATGCAATAGGATGGAGTCGTCCTGGGAGCCGACACAAGAGCCACGTCCAGTGAAGTGGTGGCCGACAAGATGTGTGCAAAGATCCACTACATCTCTCCAAATATATAGTAAGTTTAATAAGTTTTGATTAGAACAATGGCGGAAGTATGCCATCATAGACCTAATTAATGTTCACTCATAAGTTTTTGAGAAAATATTTCAGACAACAATAAAACTAGATTTTTTTTCAGCAGAGTTTTCTTTAATATTTGACTCTCCATGTTTCTTTTTAGATTATTTTATGATCCATACAGAGCTTTATGTTCTCTTCACTATGTATGAAAAATACTCTGAATAAAGAGTAACTGATATAACATCAGCAATTTGAACTTATGGTGCGTTTTATGGTACAGTGCTGTTTGTGTCAATCTATCCTTGTCACACTTGTTCTAGAGTCAGGTATGGAACTGTAGCACCATACTATATATATTAAAAAAAAGATGAACTGAGAATTGATAAAATCTTGCACACATGTTGACTTTCAATTAAAGATAGAGTAGCATGGAATATGTGTTATTATGTCTATTGAAATAAATTACCAACAGTGTACATTTTACCTTTCATTGTTGAAGCAAAACGCAAACCACAAAGAGTATTTTCTGCTTTATTTAATTATTTTCCTGTTTCTTTTATTATCTTTTAACACATTGTTTAATCTCCCTGTACATCAGTTGTTGTGGAGCAGGAACAGCAGCAGACACAGAGAAAACCACAGATCTCCTGTCATCCAACCTCTCCATCTTCTCACTGAACAGTGGGAGAAACCCTCGTGTTGTCATGGCTGTAAACATCCTGCAGGATATGCTGTACAGGTCAACACTTTGTTGGACAATGTGTAGAAAATGGAAAAACACCAGAAAAAAATTGGATATTTAAGCATTATTAATATTGGTATTTTAATAATAATGTATTAATTGTTTTTGTTCTCTATTGTCCTCAGGTATCATGGTCAGGTTGGTGCCAATCTGATACTGGGAGGAGTGGACTGTACTGGGAACCACCTGTA
>NW_015151966.1:13311-16302 GCF_000732505.1 Cyprinodon variegatus | reverse complement strand
TTAGTTTTTTTTTTTTTTTCTTTTTGTGTTTTTTGTTTCAGATATGAAATCATTCCCCATATCCATAGTCGAATAGACTTTCAAGACGTTCAATGCTAAGTTTAGGCTATATTTAGGCCATGTTTTATTCAAGTATTCCTGATCCTGTTGATTGGGAGCTGTTGTTTGTTTTGAATGATTAAAAGAGAAGAAATAATAGTTTAAAATGTTGATGCTTTGTTCCGATGCATTTTAAATGGCAGTTTTTGGCGACAAATGTAGGCCTACAATATTATGTTAAAAACGTCAGCCACAGCCCTTAACATAATGACGTCATGTGTTTTCCAACCCAGCCATCAGCCCCCCTCGCTTGAAAAAGCTTCCAGCGCGCCTGGCTGCTAGACGTCTGACAGACATCTGACTGACCAAAACTCCGAACATGCTTTTGAAAGAGCAGATTCCCAATAAATTCTTTAATCTAAACATGTTTTAAATAAGAACTCTGCACAAATCTCTTAGGATGGTTTCTAAACATTTTCCTGTTTAGTTTTTAAATCCTTGAAAATGATTTCCGTTTTTATGTACAAAAGTTTGAAAAAAATATGCAAACATAGGAGTGTTAAGTCTTGTGCTTCTATTCTTTCACAAGAGTTTGATTTTTGTTGGTGAAAAACGCTAAGTACCTTTTAAGTGCATACTTCAGTATAAATTAGAATGAGACTTTTTTTTTGCTCCTTGTCTTTTAGGAAAATAAAATACAAGTATCGTCCAGGAACGACGGCAGTTCTAACAGAGAAAATTGTTCCCTTAAAGCTGGAGGTCGTTCAAGAGTCTGTGCAGAAGATGGATACCGCCTGATCTTTAATAAAAAGCTTCACTTTATAAACTCCCAAATACTAAAGAGTCAGTCATTTTTAAGTGTCTTTTAAAAACAAGATGGGTTCTGGAAATAATGGTGAAACCAGGCAATGGTTTTTATATTGCGCTGTCTCTCTGTCTTAACTGTTGTGAAATAATTCAGTAAAAAATATTAAATATGCAAAAAAATCTAATTATATTTTGTTGTGATTATTTTTCTCTATTTTACTTTCAACTTTCTTATTTTAAACAAAGCCTATTATGTATGTTGTTATTTAATTCATACAAGACACTATGCAACATAATAAATTATTTCAAAATTCATTTCTGAAAAAAATGTATGCCATTGTGTATTACGCAGATATAGAGATTTTAAAAACATAGTTTATGCTTTTCTGCCCAGAGACAGATGATTGTAAAATACTCGCTTTCTATTGGTTTATAATGCGTTAACTTTTTGTTTAAATTCAAACTTCAGTTAAAGCTCAATAATAGTTTACCTCACTGTTATAGCAAAAAAAGAAAGCTTGAATTTCAAAGAAATGTTAATACTTTTTTATAATCCATTTACTGATAATATATATGATCATTATTTCAATGTACCTCATAGATTTCTTTCACTTTCGGATTCTTTGTCACGTAAGAGGAAACTATCCAAGGAGCTGTAACCTGCCTTCTGTGTTTCAGGAAATATCAATAGTATAAATTCAGATTTTTCTTCGATTTTAATTTTCTGGTAGGAAACATTATGGCTCTGGTGGAAGTCAGCGGGTTGAAACCTTTTTCTGAACCCATCGGGCAGATTTTCGGCCGCAGACAGACGCACCTGGTTGACCGAACCAATCACTACAGTTTTGGAACCAAGATTCAGGAATTTGCTGTTCCTGTAGGAGAAGAGGTGAGTAGACTACTATCATTTTTACCTTAAATTAGAAACTACAAGCAGAAAATGTTTTAATGTTAGGCACTGAGGCGTGACGCGGGTCGAGTTGCTTTACGCGTTGTTTTTACGCGTCTCTACTGCTGGGACTAGTTAGGTTTCTTATTAAATCATAAACGGTCAAAAGTTACAGTTTGAGCTATAATATTACTGCTGACAGGATTCATTTCCATCCCTCCAATTAACTCATTAATCAGTCCTGTTTGTCTTTGCAGCCCTCAGGCTTCCTGCAGTCCTGTAACAGTGAGGGAGGGGTGAGTATTGACCTGAACCATGGCACCACCACCCTGGCCTTCAAGTTTAGGCATGGAGTCATCGTGGCTGTGGACTCCAGGGCCTCAGCTGGACGCTACCTGGGTAAGAGTGGACTAATGGTGGAGTAATCCCAGGCCTAAACATAGATTTATTGAAGACAAAAATAAAATAAAAAACTATTAAAATGTGCTTTTTCTGTTTCTCCTCCTTGCCTGGGAACAAATGGACACCCCAAGCCCCTCCTGTAAAAGATCAAAAATCTGCTGTCATTTCTCTAAAAATACGAAGGGAGCAAAGGGGGAGTCGGTCAATCAGTGGATTCCTAAGACAATTAGAATCACCTCCTATGATAACATTTTCCAGGGAGAGGCCTGCAAGTTTTACCAATATTTCTGTTAAGAAGTTAATAGTGTGACCCGGTGGGAAATAAACATTCAATATGCCATATTCTTCCCCATTTATCATTGCTCTAATGAGTATGTACCTCCCATTTGCATCCGTAATACATTGTCTGGTTTTAAAGGGCACAGATTATTTAAATTAAAGTAAACTTCTGTTAGTAAAAGAAGAGAAGAAAAGATGTTCAAAACCGCGTTGTTGCAATTTTAAATGTTCTGAGTCATTTAAATGTCTCCTGTAGCAGCGCTATGTCTACTCCTTCCTTTTTAAGGGCTAAAAGGACCTTTTTTCTTTTAATTGGTGGATGACTCCCCTTAATGTTCCATGTACATAGTCTTAGCATTTATAAATCAGAGTCATAATGCACTGCCACCCAAATAATGATTAAATACAAGAACTGCAATGTGCTGAGCTGAACAGCAACAAATCAAAACCAACAGCTTAGAACCAAAATAAAACTGAAAAATGTGTTTTCATCTAGGGCTGGGCGATATAGAAAAAAAGCTTATCGATAAAAAAAAATGCATATTGATCGATATCGATAATTATTGAAAAGATTT
>NW_015151966.1:6052-12598 GCF_000732505.1 Cyprinodon variegatus | reverse complement strand
TGCTGCGACGGCTTCATGTTCTCTGTGTTGTGGTTTGAGAGGGCGGCGCTTGACAAGAAACCCAGTGCGACCGCGATTGTGATTGGTAGGGAGGAAGCAGTGACTAGCATAAACATACATGCTAGGCTACAATGAGAAGGAAGGAAAACTGCGTTTCTTTTTTATCGAACTTTTATCGACCCTCTTTTTTTCTATTGCGCCACACGTCTATCGATCGATATATATCGTTATTGAATTATCGCCCAGCCCTATTTTCATCTCTAAACACACAGGGAGCCATACGTTCCTTCTGCATGTATTTCATCACCCAGATGAAGACACACACAGGTAAACAAACCGAAAAGAAAAAGTCCTTCACATATCCATTGTTGCTGCGCACCACTAAGCAATCACAAGAAAATACAGCTGAGCAGATCAGATTGAAGAGAGTCATGACTGCAATTACTCACATCAATTGTCCTTATGCGGGAAGAGGGGAACAGCAAGAGTCAAACATATTTGGAGATCAGATCCCTGGCACTGTCAGGTCCAGAACGTTTGCCTTAGTGATCTGGTGTTATTTCAGCCTAAACTGTCCAAAGACTCCATTGCTTTATCAGGCGAAATTAAAATCTTTGTTTCTCCATCGCGTACAGTCCTCAACCTGTCTGGATAGAGAAGGGAATACTGGATGCCTGCCTCCCGCAACCGCCGATTTACCGCATTAAATCCTTTCCCCCTGCGCATGGTGTCTGCCGAGAAATCCTGGAAGGACATGATCTTAGAGTTCTGATATATCAGGGGCTGGTCCCCGCATGCTTCGAGAATCTGCTATTGATCTCAGTTGTGAAATCTGATCAGCACAGGTTTTGGTCTCTGTGTAGATGCGAATTGTGGAGCCAAGGTTCAGTGCGCCCTCTTGAGCTTGATCCGGCTTTTCTTGGTTTCGACTTGCAGAAATTCGGGCAGCCATTTTTCAAAGAATTTTAGGGCTCCAGGGCCTCTGTGCCCTCTTTTAAACCAAACACCTGAATGTTGTTCGTCCTGCCTCTGTTTTCAATGTCATCAATTCATTGTGCCATCGTGAGGGCCTCTTTCGCCAACTTTTTTATGTGGGCCGTAGCCTGGTCCAGGCTGTCCTCCTGAGCTGCAATCCTGTCCTCTGCATCAGTGGTGCGTCAGACTAGCTCCTTTAGCTCCGAGGCCTGGCTTTTAAGCATTTCGGTCAGAATGTCTACTTTTTGGGAGATAACTGATTAGATGTTCCCAGTGATTACCTCAATAACTTGGCGAAGTTCGGAATCGAGCGTAGCCCCAGCAGCCGCTGGCAACTCAGCACCTAGCTCCGTGATAGCCATGTTACCTGTGCTAGTCAGTTGAGGCTCTACTTTACAGGTCTTGATGGGTTTCATTAGGATTTTGGGCGGTATTGTGCTAGAGTGAGTCGGAAGAACGTTTATCAGCGTTCACATTACCACATTTAGGTAAAATGTCTTAGTAAGAGGGTGGTATTCTGCTCAAATATGGAATAACTGGTGCACAGTTAAAAGAAGTTGACCTCTTGCTACGCCGCTATATTGGAAAGTCTGAGTGCAGCACAGTTACATGCGCTGCTACGTGAAAGGGACAGAAAAAACATGGAGCTGCAGCTACCAGGCAGAGGAGCTGCAAGTGGAAAGAAGCCATTGCTGCAACAACACTGTAAACGATAAACATGTTGTTCATATCAACCTATTGGTAGGGACAAGTAGGTTGCTTCAAAATTTTGGTAGGGACANTGTGTTTTCCAACCCAGCCATCAGCCCCCCTCGCTTGAAACAGCTTCCAGCGCGCCTGGTAGAATCCTGATCTCCCAGTCACCTACAGTGGGACTGAACTGCATTTCTTTTTCTGGTGGCTATGTGAAAGAAAATAATCTAAGTCTAAGTCTGGCTAAACAATGTCATATGACATATTTACCTTTGGTTTTTTTAGTGTTCTGCCAACCCCTCCTCCAACACACCTTCCAAGATCCACAGAAAGTCAAAATATTAAAATACAGGTTCAATACCTAAATGCAGTCCAAACCTCTGAATGTCGGCCATTGACCTGCATATATTCAGGAAAAGACTTCAAGACTTAAAATCTAAACAACTGTCTAGTGGAGCTACATGCTCGCCCAGGAAGAAGAAATTCGATTCTCAGAGTAATAATAATAAAAAGAAGCTGGTTTTGCTGGTAGAAAACTTTTTTACCAATTTAATTCATACACTGAACTCAACTGCATGTATGATTGGATTCCACTGCTCTTCTCTTTAAAACGAAGCATGTTTTTCTACCATAATCCGTCTGTTATCAACATTCCTTACAATAGACAGACCCAGATTGTAAATCTCCTCAGACTAGTTTTGAAATAAAATCAATAAAAAAAGCAATATCTGAAGACAGCTGTATTAATCGTTTACCTTTATTGTTTATTTATTTCTGAAGTATTCATTCTGGTTCTAATATCACTGCTTTAGATCATTGCTTTAGTCGTCTACAATGATTGTCACTGCCACCTACAACAGAACATGCTAATGTACATTTACTGTATAACGTTACTCATGGGCCATCACAGAAGAGGAGCAAATAAAACATTTACCAAAACTTTCCATAATAAAAAGACTCACCTTCTCAATAAACGGTGAGCAGTTCCTGATCACAAGAGCTGAGAAACTTTACATTTTGGTATATTTAGCTGGATCCCTCATGCAAATGGTGTTAATGGGGAGACAGTGGTGTAAAATAAAAGTTTAATCCTGGAACTGAAGTGTTGAGGATATTTAAGGCTACAATGATTAGAAACATTGAATTGCTGCATATAATATTTGAGTATAAATTTCATAAGTGTTCCACTTTTCTGTATAAAGCATATCCAAACTAAATAATGAACTAAAAGTGAATATATAGTGTTAAAATCTATTATTAGTTTATTATTACTACTAACAAACTCCTGCAGCTAAAAAAAAAGTCTAAGAGGAAAACACTGAACTCTTGTGATTCTATGAGCAATGACCTTAATCCTATTGAGCATCTTTAAAAGGCAGAAACATGGCGTCTGGAAAGGCTCCCTTCAAACCTGAGACAACTGGAGCAGTTTGCTGATGAGGAGTGGAACCAAAGAACCTGCTGTGAGGAGCAGAAGTCTCACTGACAGTTACAGGAACAGTTTGATTGACTGAAAAGGTTGGGCAACTAAATATTAAGTGAAGGAAACCATCATTTTAGTCCAGGCATGTTTTTAATCACTCTGTTGACGCATGGTTGAAAAACAAAATCAACTTTTCATTGATTTATTTTTTTATAGAATATTTATTTATTATTTTTATTTATTTCCACATTTATTTTATTTTTATTTCCACATTTATTTTATTTATGGAAATATTTATTTTTCATTTATTTTAAGATATATTTGTACATTTTTTCGTTAATTCATACATGAATTTATTTCAAAATCTTTTAATTTCTTGTCTTTTGTTCAATTCAGACACACATCATCTCAGGGCAATTTACAGAGAAAAAATTAGCCTGATTTATCTCTTAATTGCTTCTTTTTTCAGGACTTTTTAAAAACATTCTTTGATGTTGTTATATTGAAATGCGGGGGCAGTTCTCTCATTACGGCTGGTGCAGCTTATAGCTTTAACCTCCATATAGATCATATTTATCTGTTCAAAATGTTTAATTTTGTGCAATATAGAAATACTTATAGACATTTCACTTTGAACAAAGCTGAGGTGAGGTTTCCAGTTGAGTTTATCATTAATAATAAATCAAACTTGATATCTATAAACCTTTAAGGTTCTCATTACATAGTTTTAGGATTATAATATGATGGTTCTGTACAGGAAGGCTGGTGGCAGGTTGAGATCCTCAACAATATCGTGGTTTTAAACTGTGTACCCAGCTTTATCTTAGAAACTTGTAAAAAAAAAAGTTCTAGGTGTTAAAAGAAACCAAATGCAACCAGCTTGGTAAAAGAGGAAAGTGGGATTTCCTCAAGCACAATAAAGTCCACTTATAGTTCCAGAAAATATAAAAATATATAAAAAAGGATGTGGTAGTCAGAGTGCTAGACTGAGCTTTTCTTCTTGTCTACAAACACGCACACAACAGTCAGAGAGTAATGTCACTAATGTTTTGTTGTATTTTCAAGAAAGAAGACAAGGTTCAAATGTGTAGGAAGTGAATCCAGGAAGGAGTCTGGTAAAGTTAAAGAAGTCTCCCAGTCAAGAAACTTTGTGCAAATCTTTAACAGCTGAGATGATAACAGGGGCCTTTGGAACAGACATTTGCAACGGGAGGAGGATGCAGTCACAGAGGATGAAGGAAACAAAGGCAGAGAGAACCCTTGAACTTAGACATTTACTTAGACAAACTTTATTGTCATTTTGTACACACAAAGTGTATACAAAACAAAATTTCGTATTGTACAGCGCTCATGACACCACACAGTGAGACACTACTTCTGTAGAGGGTGGGGAGGATGGGTGGGGGCAGGTGGGCTCTCCTCATCCTCCACAGGAAATCCAAGCGCTTCTGGGCCCTTTTGACCAGTGAGGTGGTGTTTCCAGTCCAGGTGAGGGTGTCTGTGATGTGCACAACTATGAATTTGGTGCTGCTGACCACCTCTACAGCTGAGCTGTTGATGACCAGTGGAGCGTGGTTAGGACGGTTCTTCCTGAAGTCCACCATGATCTCCTTCATCTTCTCCACGTTCAGGATCAGGCTGTTATCTCTGCACCACCAGCTGCTCCACCTCCTCTCTGTAGTCCTGGTCGTTGTCATCTCTGATGAGGCCCACGTGGTGTTGTCTGCAAACTTCACGATGTGATTGGTGGTGAACCTGAGGACTCAGTTATGTGTCATCAGGGTGAACAGCAGGGGGCTCAGGATGCAGCCCTGTGCTTAGGATGATGACATCAGAGGTGTTCTGTCCGACCCGGACTGACTGAGGTCTGTTGGTGAGGAAGTCTAGCAGCCAATAGCAGAGGGATGTACTGAAGCTCAGCTGTTCCAGTTTGCCCATCAGATGCTGTGGGATGATGGCGTTGAAAGCTGAACTGAAGTCCAGGAACAGCATCCGCACATGAGTGTTCTTCTCCGCCAGTGTTTCGTTGGAAGGCAAACTGGAACGGGTCGAATGTTGGCGGCAGCCTGGAGACGATGTGTTCTTTAACCAGCCTTTGGAAGCACTTCACCATGATTGGAGTCAGTACGACAGGACGGTAATCATTGAGTGAGGTGACCTGAGGCTTCTTTGGGACTGGAATAATGGTGGCAGACTTGAAGCATGGCTGGCACTATGGATTGGTCCAACCAGGTGTTAAATATGTCTGTGAGGACATCAGCCAGCTGATCTGCGTTCTCTTTATACACCCGCCCAGGTATGTTATCAGGCTCTGGTTGACTCTCCTCAGAGTTTTCCTCACTTCAGCTACGTCCAGGTTTAGTGCCTCCTCCCCCTGGTGTGGAACAGCTTTTACTGCTGGAGGCTGTTTAGTGCCTCAAACCTTCCAAAGAAGTTATTCAGTTTTTTTAGGAAGTCAGTATTTGTTGCAATTACCAGGGGGGGAGGGTGTGTTATAGTCTGTGATTGCCAGTACGCCTTTCCACATCCTTCTGGTGTTGCTGGCGTCCTGGACTTTCTGGCTGTGGTTCTGCTTCACTGATCTGATGGCACAGTTTAAGCTGGCAGGTGCTGTTCTTAGTGTCTCTTTATCACCAGACTTGAAAGCTGAGTTCTGTGCTTTTATCAATCTTCATACCTCCCTATTCATCCAGGGTCGCTGGTTTGCTCGGAAGGTGATGTTCTTTGTGATGCTGGCGTCCTCAATGCATTTGTTGATGATCTGAATCATTAAAATGTATAAAAAGAAACATAAAAACCAAGGAAATCTTTAAGGAGAGAATACATTTGTCAGTTTATTTTGTCTCAACAAATTAAGATGAGATATTTTAATGATAAAGACACATTTTTTATTGTTTAATTGCAGATTATGAAACAGTTGCTGGACACGGCCATGGACCTGCACTATAAAGTATCAGCCAATCAGCCGATACTTCCTGTCTGAGTATCGGCTGATTGGTCTGTGATTAAAGCTCCATTCTGGGCAATATCCCAATAGATGGATGGATGGATGTCATGTCATGCCTAGCGTTCTGCCACACATAGCATTCTGGTTTTGGCCAAAAAGTTCCATTTTACTTTCATTTAATCAGATAAATTTGATCCAAACATTTGCTACTTGGTTTCTAGCAACCTTCCAAACCAGTTTTCTTCATGTCAAAAGCATTTTCAGCACTTTTTATTAATCTGTAATGAATAGATTTATTGTAGGTATGTATAATAGCTGTGAAAAGTTTCTCTCTGAGGAGATGCAGATCCTTTCACTTCCTCTACCACTCATAGCTGCTGCTCTGATGACCTTTGATGAACCCAATGTTTAGATGTTGGACAGAGAGGACAGAGGGATTAAAAGAGGGGTGAAGAAAACCATCTCTATCAGAAGAGAAAAGCCAATCCTGAACTGAGGAAAGGATCTC
>NW_015151966.1:1684-5677 GCF_000732505.1 Cyprinodon variegatus | reverse complement strand
GTTTAAGATGAATCTTGTGGTTGAAAACCAAAGTTTATTTGTAAGAATGTGGGATATGATCAAATGAGCTTTTCTCTAATTTAGAGAAATTGGAATGTTTTCAGACCAATTCACAATGCAAATCCATGAGGTGAATAAAACATTATTTGTCAAATAATGTTTAATTAAATGATTTGCTTAATCAGGAACCAATAACCTTTAGTTAAATGATTCTTTACCCTCTATGAAATAGCTAGCAGCGAATAGACATCAGGATTCCACTAAATGACTCTTGGTCATACTTGGTAATTGAATATGTTATATCAGCGTTTAAACCCTTAGTGAAATAAAGCTTGTCCAAGCTTCAACAACAACAGTTCAACCCCATGTTTCTGTATAGCATAGTGTTGCATGCAGTCCATTCTGTTAGCTTGTCTCTACTCATCATCAAAAGACATATTCTTGTTCTGTCCCTAATCATGCCAGGCCTGCAAACGTTTTTGTCCATTTGCATTTGGAAGGCTTGAGTTTCATCCAGCTGCAGCTCAACAGTCAGGCCACAGCACAGGGGATCCACGGGGGGGATTGCAGAGATTCCACAGCTTTTTATTCACCAAAGCTGTAGCTTCTTCTCTGGTCATCATGTCAAGATGGAACATGGACACTGATTCCCAATGTCCAAAAACCATGATCATGGCATATGGCAGTCAGTCTCATCATGATTCAGATGGCCAAACACAAACCTCGTACCAAACAATAGACTCCTAATGACCCGGGTGTGTCACTGATTTGCATCTAAATTGGAATATGCCTCTGAGTGCTACAGTCACACTCAAAGTACAGACTGCTCTGGGGTGAGCTTCTTAAATTGAAAAGACTCCTAGATAGGTCTTGAAGAATCTTATGAGTAGGAATATCTTTTACTTTTTCAGCAAGTACAGCATTTAAAGGTATAGTGGAGGATGTTCTTTTTATAGGTGGATCTTCAAAATAAGTGATCCTCCTAATTGTCAATCATTCTGGTGATATTTTAAAGTAAGGTCATCCTACATGTTCATCCTATTTTTTTACTGGCCGATGGTGAGTCTGACATAGTGGAAAAATTACAAATCATCTTTTGGAACGTGAACTTGTATGAGCAATGCAGGCATTCCCTTTCCAGAGTGGGTCCAGAGTTGGGTATGTGCATTTTTTTTTTTTCAAATGGAGAAGGTGGGTGTTTAAAAAAAAACAAATTGTGAAAATCCTAGACTACACTGCAAAAAAAATGAAATCTAAATAAGTTATTTTTTCTTTAAATATGTGCATTTTTTCTTGTATTAAGGGTTCAAGTGAGGCACTTTGCCAATGGAACAAGACAATGTACACTTAAAATAAGAAAAAACAATTGCGTTCTCTTATTTCAAGTGCGTTTCATCTAGAAACCCTATTTTAAGAGTAAAAATACTCATTCCATTGGCAAATCATCTTTTTTACATGCTCAAATTAAGGGTAAATACCCACAATTTAAGACATTATTACTCATTCTGAGATTGTTTTTGCAGTGTATACCTTTAATATAAAAACTGAGGTCTTCAGCAGAGGGTCCGCAACCCGTAGGGGGTCCACGGACGTACTGAATGGGGGTTGCCAAAGTTTTTGTTGATTAAACTTTTATTTTATATTCCCCCCTGCAATTTTTTCCACTAATTGAAATGTCTTTAAATACACATTAACGTGAATTCAACATACTGTAGTTAACAGATAAATGGAGGCAGAAGATGTCTTTCAGTCCTCTATGCTCACATTCAGCGACACACAGGAGCTCTTTCAAGCTGGGCACCGTTTCATTCACAACACCCATCAACCAGGAATCAGATCAGAAATACTTTAATAATCCCAGTACAAAATTACTTGACACCATCTGTAAAAGAGTGACTATAAGACCAGTTTAATAGAACACAAATTCATACAATATATATAATTAGGGGGTCCCCGCTCCATCTCACCATCAGTTTAGGGGTCCTTAGGCTGGAAAACGTTGAAGACGCCTGATCCAGAAGAAAAGGACCTGTATTCACAGTATCAAAGTTTGCCATTTGGTAGTTATTTGATGACTTGTAAATAAGCAGTTGCTTTTGTGGGTTAGAGCCAATGTTACATTTAGTTGAATGTTTTTATTATATATTTCTCAATTGGATGAGAATTAGAATATGTCTGTTTATTTATTGATATGAAACTCAAGATAGGTTAAAGGACATTAGTTGACATGAGGTCAGATAATGGCCCTTGGATTAAGAGAGAACTTTTTATCAACACCCAATCAGCCTTATCAGAAAACTAGAGGGTTTCTCATGACACAAGTTGGCCAAAGGCAAAAATAATGTCAGAGAAAAGTGGAGGTTGTGGAATGCAAACAAAATGAGAAAATTTTGAAGAGCAAAACTAAGACAGAGTCCATAGTAAAACAAAAAGACTGGAGGGGACAGATTTGTTTTGTTGGAGAGGAAAGAGAGGTAAGGGATGGTGGGAAATGAAAAATGAGAAGCGTTCAGAGCCAGACGTGGAGTCAGGTTCAGCTTTTTTCCCTTAAATTTCCTAAGTGATGGTTTTGTAGTGGAAATCAGCTGAAATAAATTTATTCATTCGTTCATTTAATATGTTTGGGCAGTTGAGTGTAAAATCCAGATACGAGAAGCAGATGTGTTTTATGTTAATCCAAACACGGAGAATGTAAAATTCTCCTTTTTTAAAAAGCTTATAGTTAGAGTGGCTCAGGTTATTCTGAGCTATCTCTATAGTTATGCTGCTGTAGGCTTATACTTCTGGAGGACAAAGGGACCCCTATTTCATCCTTCTGCTTCATTCTGTCTCTATTCACCCACTCTGCAGTATCTGTTAGTTCAATCTCTAAGATTATGCTCTCTCTGCTTTTTCTCATAGTAGCTTCGCCTCTTCTGTTCCTGTTTGGCTGTGACACCATACTGGAGAGAAATATATGCTGAGCTGCTGCCATCAATATGATTGTTTATAAATGTTAGAGATAGGCCTGTTTGTCAGTGTTGCCCTGTTTCTCTGACTGTGATTGGATGGATGTGCTCTCTTCATCCTCTGATATGGGAGCTGGCTCTGAGCTCGTCTGCCTGGCTGTGTGTTTCCTTGACGGCGCCGCCTTTTACAGTTGCCTTTTGCATCTCTGCTTCTGTCTCCTTGAACCCCAGTCAGCCTCGGCAGATGGCCGCTCACACTGAGCCTGGTTCTGCTGGAGGTTTTGTCCTGTTAAAGGGGAGTTTTTCCTTTCCACCTTCGCTACAAGCAAGTTTAGTGTGAGGGATTGCCTTCGAGTCAATAAGTCGATGCAATCAACTGGTTTTCCTTGGATAGAAAACTTTGAATCAATTTGACTGGATGAGCTGGTGAACTGTAAAGTGTCGAGAGATAACATGTGTTGTGAATTGGCGCTATAGAAATAAACTGATTTAAAGTGATTAAAAAAATGAGAACAAAGTCGAAAAATTCTGAGAATAAAGTCATAAAATTATGAGAACCATATCGTAAAATTTTGAGAATAAAGTCATAACATTATGAAAATAAAGTCCAAAATTTACGAGAATAAAGTCGTAAATTATGAGAATAAAGTCATAAAATTACGAGAATAAAGTCATAAATTATGATAAACAAGTTGTATTTTATGGCAATTCTTCCAAGAAGCACTGTCTTCCCTAAATGAGGAATGTCGAGCATCATGTTGAGTTATACTTTGGCTTCGGTTTGACAAACAAGGAAATCTTTTAGCACCAGCATCAAACAGGCAGGATATCAAAGTGGACTCAGGTTGCTGATTGGTGGAGCTGCTCATCTGCCATCTGCTGTATGATAACTTCATTCTCATAATATTGCAACTTTTTTTATCGTAATGTTACTAGTTTATTCTCAAAATATAAAAAAAAATGTCTAGCCTGGCTCTAATACTCTGTCGAAGGAAAACAACTGAACTTGCATTCATACATTTACCTGAATGATGCTGAAGAAGCA
>NW_015151966.1:0-1028 GCF_000732505.1 Cyprinodon variegatus | reverse complement strand
GTTATTAATTTGGGTGAATAGGTAAGTAAATAGGCAGTCAATGGTAGGACCAGCATGCAAATGACTTGATAATTTCTAATAATTTGGCTTTGGACTTTTCTATGTTTTTAAAAACTAACAATGCATCAGCTACAAATAATGCATAACGGTGTTGTTGATGCCCAGTTGTTATGCCTGTTTCATTCTAGTGAGTTCTTATGGTTATTGCTAATGGTTAAATAGCTTTAATAAACAGCAAAGGGGGTAAAGTATCCCCTTTACTGGATCCTTTTTTATTTTGATATTTTTTATTTTATAATCAGTCTAAACTTGATCAGATATAAATTTCTTTTTGATAAAATATTCACCAAAACCACAACACTTAAAAACCTCAAACAGAAATAAATGCTCCACTCTGTAAATGTCTTATTCAGCATCTGATGACAGTAGAACCACTGAATCCATTTCCTGTTTTTATATTCATCATAGTTAGAAGTTAAATATTATGAAAAATTATAAAATGTTTGTCTTTAAGGATAAAATTTGTTAATTTGATAGAGAATACAATAATATTTTATACCACTCTTTAAGTTGGGTTTTCTTTCAGTAGATAAAAAAAATAAATGAGTTTGTTTGTAATACTTTGTGAACTGAGCTGATTTCATGTATTGTATGATGGATGTGTTTCAAATGAGGAGACTGAAATTAGTTCAATATAAATAATAAAAGAATGCTGCCATCTACTGGCCACTCAGCATTACTGCATAAACTCCAAGACAAAAAGCTCAGACTTTTTATTTGACTGACTGAGCTTTCCAGGTACTTCACTGCTCCTGGATTCAAAGGAAAAACCAAGAGAGCATTTTAGAACTAAGGCTAACACAGCATTTCTTTTACAATTGACATAAAAGAAGGATTCAAATTAATTCCCATTATCAACAAAAAAAATCAAAGAAGTTTAAAAACCTAATTGCAAACTCTAACATAAACCAACAAGGGAAGGATTTTTAATGCAATTTAAAGTTAAAAAAAAAAATCGAATGACATAG
>NW_015151965.1:138246-139104 GCF_000732505.1 Cyprinodon variegatus | reverse complement strand
AAATGACCATGATTAAGCTGAGAGGGATTCTTTTTTTGTCTGCTTTTGTTTAAACTACAACTCTGCTTCCTGGTCTGCACCCTGGGCAGTCAGGGTTTTAGAGGACTAATAAATTTAGCCAGATTCCTAGAAAGAGCTACACCATCATAAGTGGGATGGATGCTGTCTCTCCGAATCAGACCAGGCTTTCCCCAAAAGGATTACCAATTATTAATGTAGCCCACGTTGTTTTCAGGACACCATCTAAACAACCAGCAGTTGAATGACGACATGCGGCGAAATATCTCATCCCTGGTCAGATCATGGAAGAGACCAGAGAAAATTAAGGAGTTTGATATTGTTTTGGCAAACTTACACACCGAAGCAACATTAATTTTAGTGACCTCCGATCGGCGTAACCGAGTGTCATTACCACCAGTGTGAATAACAATCTTACTGTATTTAACCTTATCCTTAGCCAGCAGTTTCGGGTAGGATTTGATGTCGCCCGTTCTGGCCCCCGCAAACATTTGACTATGGTCCCTGGTGTCTCTAATGCCACGTTTCTGACTATGGAGCTGCCAATCACCAGAGTGGGCTTCTCAGTGGGTGTGTCACTGAGTGGGGAAAACCGGTAGAAACATGAACAGATTGGTGGTGACCAGTGGGCAGAGATCCACGACTATGCTTTCTGTGTACAGTTACCCAATCGCCTGGCTGCTCAGGCACTTTTGGAGGACAGCTACGTGGGGGGCCTTCTTGAACTCTTGGATGTTCAACAGCCTGAATTCTAACTCTGACACCCTCGCCTCCAAAGCTACAAAAATACTACACTTTATTACACATACCATTAACACTAAAGGAGGCAGAGGAATAACT
>NW_015151965.1:127198-134417 GCF_000732505.1 Cyprinodon variegatus | reverse complement strand
AGAGAAGCCATAGCAATGCTAAGCTAGCGCAAGCCTAGGCTAGCTACTCCTTACTACCAGAAATAAAACTGTGTTAAACTGACAAGTGCTCGGTAGAAAAGTGCATGTATTGCATGTACTGGTATTTCTGAGGCCAGTTTTGTTTAAACTCTGCCTACCTGGACTTTACAAACTTTACAAACAAGTCCGTACATCAGCCCCATCCACGAGGAATGTAAGAAATCATTTTTGATACAGATCTTTTCAGCAGAATCTGAATGTACCTGTATGTTTCTGAAGGTCTACGTAATTTGGCTAATTAAAGTCACCAAATTAACTTGCCCTTAAACTAGACACATAATCTACAAGTTATAATTTTGGTTTATGAAAAACAGGAGAAGAAAAAAAGGCCTGCAAGTTAAACTGAAACAGGCCAACGTCTCTATAATGGTGAAAAGTTAAAGGAATAGTACACCCAAAACATGATTAGCAAATCTATAAAGCCAGAAGCTCCATATTACTCCAGATATTTTGAATTGAGAAAGCTTCCTTGATGGGAAGCAAAGTCTTCAAACTTGAACGAAAAGTCCAGTGGTTTTGTTTTTTATTTTTATGGAATGACTGAGAATTTATCACCGGCTTAATATAAATGCTTCTGATGTAATAAATAGTACCATCCAACTGAAATGTTTACAGAGTTCTCTGGTTTATTTGGAAGCTTCCTGATAAGCTGTGCCTCCAACCTACCAATAGAACTGTCAGATTTCATAGACAAGCTCTTCCATATTGGAAAGGGATTTTTAAAAACCCTTTTGTACACATTCTGTCTTTTTGGGAAAAAAAGCAACGGGCATCCTAATCCAAAGAAAATTATTCCTAAACCAGGACTGGTTGAGGAAAGGCATTTGGTTTGCTTGTTTTGGGGTTTTTTTTATCCTATGATGTGTTAAACAGAAAATACACACAAAGCTGAACTAAAACTCAGTTTAACAAAATACCAAAAAATAATTTTTCCTGCTATTGTTTTACTTATCAAAGGGGTGATAACGTAAGATGCTCCATTTATTAGAAATGTTTCGACAATGTCAAAACAAACAATGATTTATGTATGCTTCTCAGCCTGCTTTCCATCAGCCTTAAGAAGAAGAAATTTCTTTAAAAGTCGTGATATCTTTAAAGAGTATGAGAATCTATCTATTCTTCTGTAACAAAAAAAGCCAAATACAATAAAATGATGGATGAAATCTACCCTTATGCTGACTTTTGTAAAAAAAAAAAAAAAAAAAAAAAAAAAAAGGGAAAAAATTCCCCCTTTTTTTGCTTTTTTAAAAAAAAAAAAAAAAAAAAAAAGAATAAATAAACAATCAATCCACATCCATGAATAAGAATTTGAGACATTAGACATCTTCTTTTTTTCCCCTGAAATTCAATAGGTATATGGTACGTTGAAAATTTTAAATAAAAAATAAAAAAAAAATATTCTGAAAAAGAGGATTTTCTTGCAATTATCCCTAATCTAACCTGTTTTTTCTCTTTACACCATTTTTGTTGTAATTTAATGGGCTGTTCTCTATTTTTTTTTCTGCTCTGTTACTGAAGTTAAGTTGAACTTCTAATGTTGTGCAACATGCTTGGTATTTTATGATTCTGCATGAAAGGTTTTTATAGGAAACAAAACCACATTTTTATTATGACTGTTATGATGATAGGTCTTAAAGAGAGCTAAATCAATTTCTTGTTTCTAACCCTAAAGTTGACTTTGATGATGCAAGAAAACAGTTTTCTAACCGGACCTGATGACCTCTTCTTCCTCAACACATCTCCATCAGAGCTATTGTTTAGGTTCATGATATGAAGCCATAAAAGAGAGGAGACGCCTGATAAAACAGGAAATGGAGTGATCAATCAAAGTGTTTAGATTGGATCGGTGACATTAAAAGCTGTACTTGGACAGGATGCATTCTGTTGCCATGTTATCATAGTCATGAAGCAGCATGCAGAGCTAATCAGATTAGAGCAAATGGTAAATGGATTGAGACTCCTGTCTGGATACTCAGCTCAGTCCACTAATAACTTGTTCCACTATGCTAATCAAATAACATGATATGATTTTACAAGCAGGAGACATGGATCCTACATTCATGTTTGAATAACTTGACCTCCCAACTGTCCAAAAAAAAGTTAAATAAAATCCTGATTTTAGTTCAATTGTTTTACTCTTAAAGTGACATTTTAAGTTAAATACGTAAATCTAATGGGAAAGTAAAACTATTATTTTTGTTTATTACAAGCAAGAATGGGCACTTTGACTGCTAAATATTCATCAGAAACCCATTCTGGGGGAAGAAACAGCTTCTTTCACAATCAGTTTCTACAAAAGTCTGTCAGTAGTGAAAGCAGCTTATAACCAGGATTTGTGGGTTTTGCAGAGCTGTTAGCTTCATCTGCAAGATTGGATATAGGTCGATAATTGACATCTGGGGCAAGAGATGGTATTTTAAGTAAATGTTTAATTACAGCTACCTTAAAAGCCTTTGGTACATATCCTTGTAACAGGGATAGGTTCATCATATCTAAAATGGAGGAGGAAATCAGAGTGAGCGCTTCCTAACATCTAACATACAAGTTGAGGGCTTAGATGAAGACAGTTCTGCTAGCTCTGAAAGTTCAACTGGATCAAAGCAGTCTAAATCCGGTTCAGATTCTATGGCTACCTCAGATGCTGCTGCACCTCCAAGGGATAAACCAATCATAGTAAGAGGGTTGATAATGATCTTATTTTTAATAGAATCCATCTTATTTATAAAGAATTCCATAAAATCCTTACTGCTAAGAGCAGGTGGGATGGATTGTTCAACCCAGTGGCTCTGGGTGAGTTTGGCAACTGTATTAAGAAGATATCTAGGATTATTCTTATTCTCCTATATCAATGAGGAGAAATATACTGCTCTCGCTTTACAAGAGTGTCTTCTTACACAGCAGTGAACTGTTTTTCCAGACCAGCTGGATTTCCATAGGCATGTAGAGCACCATATTCTCTACAATATTCTAGCATTTTGCTTTAGAGTGCACAGCTCTGCATTAAACCTGGGAGCCAGCTTTCTATTTTTTAAGTTATTCTTTTTCAAAAGGGCCTGCATTGTCTAAGGCAGTACGTAGAGAACTAGCAACCTAATCAACATATTAATTCGTTTTAAATGGCATTAGGTGTCAACTTCCAATGGTGATTGTGGGATGTCAACGTAAGCGACCTTTACCTCTATTTGTTGGGTTGTGTAAGACTGTTTGAAAATTAGAAGGCACCACTTAAAAATGTTCCTTTCAAAACTGTTAAAATTAGTTTTGCAGCTCCATTAACATAAAAGTGGTGTCATTTTGGTTTCTTGCTATTGACCTTGAGAGGTTGTTGAAAGGCCATTAAACAAAAAAAAAAAAAACAGCTTTGAAATAACCCTTAGTGTGAAGGGAAATTTTCATCAACCTTTCTGTTGATTCCAAGGATATATAAAGTACAAATAATCACACAAAAGCCCTTACACCCCTCTAAGCAATGTTATTCTGAAAAGTTTGACCTGCAGATGGCTTTGGTTTCGCAGACAAGGAATTTCTTCTTGACGTTTTATTTTAACCAGTTGCAAAGCAAGATTGAAAAATATTCTCTTATGTTAATGTCAGCAACATATTGTTATGTTTAACAGCTTTATATCTTAATCTTAATTTGGCAGAATAAGCATATCTGTAAGATGAATCAAACAATTCCAGTACTACAGAGCAAGCTCTACCCTTTCTAACAAGTTGCAATCTGATATTTTTAAGCTGATCTATAATATGGTATTAACGTCTTGTTTCACCAACAGCAGACGGGCAATAAACTGGAAAAAATCTGGCCCAACAGTGTCCACAGAGCGAAAACTAAACAGAGAATAAGCTTCAACAGCAGGTCTACTCTATGCTGTCTGAAGTCGGCAGATGGAAATGATCCTTTAAAATTCAGCTGATTATAGTTCTGCCAGCAGCGTGACAAACAGGATTAAGTTGAGTGACACGGATGTTTGTGCTAGCTCCAGATGATCCTTGGCCCTCAACAACATTTTTTACACTGATAATTTTAGCTGGTAATGGGAGTGGATTAACATATTTTCACAGACATTTTCACTACATTTAGATTCTTATGTTGGAGTATTTCTTGTTGCATTGAATTTATTGCAGACTTTTTTTTTTTTTTTATCATTCGGTGAATCAGCTCAGGTGTGGAGTCATTACTCTCCAAAATTATAGCTATCTTGAACATATTTGTCTCTCAGATTAAAATTTTTTCATGATAAAACAGACTATTCACATATAAATAGAAACATGTGACCTTCTTAGTTTCCAAAATACTTCACCTCAATTACAGATATTACTGGAACTATTATTAGAACTGTTTGAGCACACATAAAGGTAAAGATGACTACTCAGACTGTAAAGTGTTTACCATGTTAATTTGTGAGAGTTTGCAGAAAGTTAAAGTAGTATTAGTAAACGTCATAGACATTTAACCTTTTAATTAACAGGTAATGTCTGACTCTCTGGTTGACGTTACAGCTATGGTTGGGCAGATCATGCTTCACATCCCATCTTTGTAGTATAATTACAAAGATTATACTACAAAGATGTAGTATAATCTTTCCCTGGTGGGAAACAGCTTTCACTGCTGGAGCGCTGTTTAGTACCTCAAACTTTCCAAACAAGATGTTTAGGTCATTTAGAAAATCAGTATGTACTGTGTTTACCAGGAAGTAGGGTGTGTTGCAGTCTCTGATCAACCGTATGCCTTTCCACATTCTCTTGGTGTTGCTGGCGGAAATAATCCTGGATTTTCTGGCTGTGGTTCTGCTTCACTGATCCCGATGATGCTCCAGTGCATGGTGAAGATTATGATGCCAACAATGGCAAATCATGGTGTTTCCAAAACAGACATCTTCTCTACATCTACACCTTGAGATAGTGTCTATGCAGGTTTTCGTATGTCTTGAACTGAGGAGAGCCTTCCGTTGGGCCACTCTGCCATAAAGCCATGACTGAGCTCCCTATTGCATCTCTGGAGCTCAGTCACAGTGATGTTTGGGTTCTTCTTTACCTCTCTCACCAAGGCTCTTCTCCCACAATTGCTCAGTTTGGCTGGACGGCCAGGTCTAGGAAGACTTGTGGTCATCCAAAACTACTTCCATTTAAGGACTATGGACTGTGCTCTTAGGAGCATTGAGGGCTGCAGAAAGCCTTTTGTAACTTTGGCCAGATCTGTGCCTTGCCGCAACTCTTTTGCTGTTTGCTTTCTATTTCATTTTTCTGTCAAGATGGGGTGCTGGATGTACATTAATGAGTATTAAAATATTTATTTTTATTTTAGCAAATTGCTGCAATGAAATAAAGAGTGAAAAATTTAAGGGGGTCTGACTACTTTCCGTACCCACTGTAATTGCAGAGGAAGCCAGAGTTAGAAGATGTGGAGTCAATAAGTTAACTACTTCTTATATATTTATTCTTCGCTGTCACTGAACCATGTTACCACAATGTTAGTCACTGTAGAAACTGGACTGACCGGGCCGAACAAATGCATGGCATGGAGATGAATTGTTGACTCCACATCTCGTTGCCTCCATGTCTCCAACCTCTGGAATACGCAGACACAACTTAGTTGTTGTGGGAAGAAAAAGGTCTGGCCTACTTTTCTTTAGCTACTTGAAACCCTGGTTCCTCAGCTGTAATTTAGTAACACAACTTAAGCTTAAACTTAAGCTGGTCAAACAGACCTGAATATTCCAAACTAGTACAGTTTATTTTTTACCACAATTCACTATTTCAGATTTTTTTTAATAAATAAAAGAAAAACTGAGTTATTGGTATACCTCAAGATACACCTTGTCTTATCTTCATTTAGAGAACTGTCGTGTTATCTGTAGGAAGTTACCAATTATTCTGTACTGATGAAGCCTAGTATTTCAAAATCAAAACATGGCAAAAGGTTTGTTTTCAAAATGGCCTTATTTTTTTCTAAAGGTTGTTCCATCCTTACAAACATCAGCAAGCCCATATTGAAAGAATTAAAATTTAGTCACTGAAAACAGACTTCGGTTTGCTTTAAATTTCCATGGTGTTGCCAATTCAGAATCTATGCTTAGTGCTTCAGTATCAGTCATGAGTAGATCAACTATCTTTGCCATAGCAGCTAAATCATCACCAAGCTAAACCAAATTTTATCGAAAGTATCTAAAACTTAGGTTCACACAAACACATACTGTGCAGATGCTCTTATTTACTCTCTCATGCAAACAACATATTTGTTTGACTGAGAGCTTTCTGTAAATCCCTGGGTATGCTCAGAGCAGCAGGGTAAGATAAGAGGGCATTTCATTTTGTTGGTATTGTAAGCAAAATTATGCTTTTATAAAACAATGTCCAGGACAGCTTTGTTGAAGCTGATTGTGCTCCAAGGCCATTTAATTTTTCTCCATGGTGAGGATGCCAAACAAAAGTTTTTGATGTACGTCACTTCAGTAAAACAGGAAAACACATCTGAGAATGAAAAGCAACACTAATTTAATTAACTTAATCAGATAACCACTTACACATTCCTAGTGGAGTGAAAAAACCCAGCACAAACTAGTTTGGAGATAGAGGCTGTCCTCCATTTCCCTGTAAGGGGAGACAGTTGTCTGCTTAGCTGGAGCCAGCTCTGAAGTTGGGGGAAGAAGTTGAATGAAGGTGTAAATCGGATTCAGAGTCTACACTCGAGCCTTCATGCAGTGCATGTCCCTTGTAGTTAAAGGGAGCAGTCTGATGAAAAACAATGAAGAGCTGGTTGGGGAGGCAAAGAAGAACTACTAACTGGTTTCAGGAGTAGCATAAAATTTGGCATAAATTATGACTAATATCACACAACAGGTCTTGAAAGTCATTTCAGACATTTAGCTGAAATCTATTTTTTCCCCAAATAGTCATGCACACTACTCTTTATATGCAATGGCTATTTGACCTTCATCTATTTAGAAAGAAAATGTTATATATATGCATATACACACATACACACACACACAAAGATGTACACAGTGTGCAAAATACCTGTCAATATTTGGGGGGCGGGTCCCCATCTCCCGATTGTTGCGCAATACTGATCTAAATTTTCTCAATATGCAGTAGGCCTATAACATTTCAAAGTCAAGGTCAGCTTTAATGTCAATTCTTCACATTCACCAGACAT
>NW_015151965.1:74354-123640 GCF_000732505.1 Cyprinodon variegatus | reverse complement strand
AAAGAAAGAAGTGAAAAGTCGCCTCAAATGCAAAAAGCTTCTAATTTTCTTTTTAAACCATCAAAGCATTGTCTTGCTATTTTCGATTCTCACCTATTATTTTTCAGGTTTTGCATCATATTAGCTTTTAACACTTTTTCATGAAGCTGAAAACATATCCCAGACATGAAAAACACACC
This sequence comes from Cyprinodon variegatus, assembly GCF_000732505.1. Lineage (NCBI taxonomy): Eukaryota > Metazoa > Chordata > Actinopteri > Cyprinodontiformes > Cyprinodontidae > Cyprinodon > Cyprinodon variegatus. The sequence goes on along the minus strand of NW_015151965.1, from coordinate 123,461 downwards.
AGAGAAAATGATATGGAACAAAGAAGATTCAACAGGATCACAGTCTGCCTTCTAGTTTTCCAAAAATGATCTTTACAAAAAGGTCATTGACCAGAGCTACTCATACAAACATCTGTTAAAGCTATGATGCAGAAATCCCTCTTTTAAAGTGTTTTTCTTATGTAATAAATATGTGAACATACCGTGCTGCAGGAATCGGTCATCCTCACTTCCCTATAGGGCTGATAACGCCCAGGTGAAAAACATCTGTCTGTTCCTGCCTCACATTCTCTTCCACTGAGCCGTCTGACCCTAATTTAAAATAAATGCGTATCACATATATTCTGATGACACTTTGTTGTACAGTTCATTTGATCCTATTAGAAGTGATGGGGTTCCAACCGTGTCCACAGATCAGGGCTGTGTCACCTATCATTGATTAAACGTCACTCAACTATCTGGCACTCTGTTGAGTGGATTACTACATTTTTCTTCTTACATAAATTGCTTTGATTTTCACTTTTATTTTACATTGCTAACTCAAAACTGTAGGTCAGAGTTATAGTTTCTCAGTTTACCAAACGAGTTTTTGTTTTCATCAAACCCCTCTTCTCATGTACAAAGACCTATATAACCAAGTTCCATCTGATATCAGAGATCTGTGTTCCTTGTGTCCCTAACATAGCACCCTGCTCTCAATCTGCAGATTTACTAGTGTTTCCTACAACTTCTAAAAGTGGAATAAGTGGAATAGTGGAAAATGCAGATCTTTTAGTTATCAGGCTTGTCTCCTGTGGAACCGATTTCCAATTTTAGTCTGTTAGGTATATATAGTTGTAGGCTTTTTGTGGTGTCTGAGCCTGTTTGGATGCAGTTTGGTTGTGTTCTCTCTTTGATATTTGTTGCTTGGGGAGGAGCTCACTGCACACACCAAGAGTGATCTTCATCTGAAGCAGTTTTTAAAGCTAGCCTCCTGTGTGCTCACTTCCTGATTGTCACCGGTAGCTCCAGCTCCAAACCAGTCTCCTGCTACCAAGCCATAACACCCACCTCTGCCTCTGCTTCCGGAGACACCATCTTTCCTTGTTTACCTGTGAAAAAAATAAATTGTTGTTGCTCCTATGGATTTAGCCTGGTTGTCTGCATTCTGGGACCAGCACCTAGCACACAACCCTTTTTAAGATTAGGTTTAACACTTTATTTTTTGATAAAGGCTTTCTATTGCTCTCATCTCATACCAGTAGAGCATAGGTTATAAGGTGCACCCTCTCTTTTACGTGTGTGTGTGTGTGTGTGTGTGTGTGTGTGTGTGTGTGTGTGTGTGTGCATGGCAGTGTGTATTTGTGGATGTATCAGATAAGCTGAAAAAGATGGATGGATTGATGTCCAAAGTTCTGTTGCTATAAGCCCTACCTGTGCTCTCTTTCATCTCTTGACATAAATACTAACTTAGAGCTCATCTGCTTAAACTGTGCGTTTTTTTTTTTTTTTCAATCGTTGCACACAGCTGTTGCTCACACTGTACGACTAATTGCGGGGTTTAGTTGTACAGTGTGAGTTCACAGCTCACAATTTATGTTCGGCCCGGCGCTCTCATACGATCTACCTGCTCACACTGTACAACAAAAAACCGAGTCGGACTCAGCTCCACAGTGAAATGGAGCTGCTCTGTAGCTCTCTATTCTGAAGCCAACCAAATAAAAAAAGGGATATTGAGCTTAACATAGTGAGCCGCGCTGCCTTGTCAATTTATGCAATTTTCTGCTGAAAGTCCTAAAAAGATAAAGCAATAACTTATTTGAAAAAAGACATGACTGAGCAAACGTGGCTACTACGGTCTGTCAATTTTACAGACAGAACTGCATTTCACTCATTGCATCCCTGCCACGCTGCTGTGTTTACATCTGAGAGGAAGAAAAAAAAGAAGAATCCTTCTTTGAGCATGTGCCAAGAGCAATTTGCCCACAACGGTCGGGAGAAAATCAAACGTCTTTGATTTTCTCCAGACCTCACGATTCCTGATCGGGAGGTGGTCGTGAGAGGCTGATCGCCGCTCATAGCCCCCTGTACACTACACGACTCACGATCAGGCTGAAAGTTGGCCCGATCTAAAGATTCTCGCACGACTGGAAAATCGCCCTGAAAATTGCACAGTGTACGCCGGGCTTTAGCCAGTACTATCCTAGACAAAGCCCTCTGTACAACAAGCTTACTGTTACCTTTTCTAATATAGAAAGTATTTAAGCATCAGTGCCTTTACATTCCTCTGTTTCTGTCTCCTTGAGCACCCATGTGGCCTCAGCAGCCGGCCACTCATACTGAGAATGGATATGCTGGAGGTTTCTTCCATTTAAAGGAGAGTTGCCACTGTCACCACCTTTATCACATTGACAGAAAATTTTAAGTTAGAGAAGAGAAAATATGTCATTAATTTTAATAGGGAACATCCTCTTTGGATAACATTACTTTTTGACTGTATACATTTTTCAAACTCAGAACAATAGGATCTAGTATTCAAGGCAGACAAGCAGTTAGATTACACAAACTGTTTATTGGAAACAGAACTGCAGTGAAAAGGGTCGACGTCTAAGGCAGGAACCTTTGCAGGAGGATAAAAAAGGTTTGTGACCACATCTATCTGAAGGTGAATGATAACAAACCTGTGAGTCACTAACCTAGTTTTATAGTTAAGTCTGAACCCAGTGGGTGGGGTTGGTTTCAGCCGTTCGGCTGCCAACATGATGTGGTGGGTGCCGCCCTGAGATTCCCAGATGTTGATGTATCAGAGGTCGGAGGACAGGCAGGACATCAAAACAGGAGTTGAAGGTAGACAGGATAATCCAGAGGGTGAAGGCAAAGCATGTCAATGACATGCTCGGTAGTCAGAGGAGATTAGAGGCCTAGAGAGGCACAGAGGGGAAACCAGAACAGAGATTCGGCAGGGCTCTGATGATAGGTCAGAAAAACAATTGGAATGTGGACAGGCAGGCTCAGAGGTCCAGAGGCAGAACAGGTCAGAATTAGGCAATCAGAAACACAGGAATGCTAGAGAAATCTCACCACTAACCCAAATTAATCTAACACAGATGGCTGGTCTGAAGGCTGGTTAAATAGAGAATAAAGCAGGTGGATCAGATGAGTGGTAATGAGAACTCGATCATGGCAAAATGTATCACACCGTCAAAAATAGTTTCTAGTTTTATTATTGTCAAAAGTAGTTGCCAAACAAGTGTGTGACCTTTCTGAGTTTCAATTTGGTTAAAGAGCTCATCTCATCAGATCTATAAAAGGTTTTTAACCTGTTTTAAAGACCAGATCTCTTTGAGATAATTTTCTGTTTGATTTCCATCAAGGCTCCTCAGCATTACCTTATACAAAAAAGGGAGGTGTTTTTATTTCCTATTATAAAGCAGTGTTGACCTTAAAAAGAGACCTTAAGAAGAACAATGATATTAAATAAAATAATTTATGATAGATGAATAAATTATAGCTTTGATTATTTTCTCAAATCTCTTCTCTGTTAGGGTCTCTGGGGTTCAGCTTTTTTCTTTTATGAGTGAGCTTCCTGTCACATAGAGGATCTTTACTGGCAACTAGGCCGACCCATGTTGCTGCACATCTGAGAACATTTCTCGATAAAGATAACTAGCGCCTATATAGGAGTCAAAGGATCACCTGTATTTGCTGGATAATTACCCCTGATGGTATTCCAGACAAAAACCTAAACTAGAAATATCCTTCTTGTTAAAATTTGTACCTCAGTTTGTCTCGGATCTTCATTGAAAAGGTTTTCCTTGTGTACTGTGTGCTCTCAGTCTTCATCACCTCCCTGTCCACTCTCCAGCACCATGTCTCTTTCAAGTATCAACAATCCAAGATCTCACATTTTCCTGGAACCCAATTTGGACCATGATAAAAAGAAGAAAATTGTGCACCTTGACTAATTTTCCTCCTGGAACAAGTCAAGGACAAAAGAAGGCAGTCTACGCCTCCAGGTCATACCTGAGGGGGAGTCTAAGATGCAAGGGCTAAAGAATCCTTCTGTAGTCAATATAGGAAAACAGTTTAAATGAGACACAGTCATGCGGAGCAGAAAGGAAGCCCATATCAGGCACCAGAAACTCTCTTCTCCTCCTGAAAGATTCTGTTATCTTTTTCATTTTTATTCCATCCTGTAATATTTATCATGTCGACCTGCTCATGTATTACAGCAAAGGTGTATTCATACTGAATGTGCTTTGGTTAAAAAATATGATCTTTTGTTTACATTGGCATTGCAAAATCCAGTCGGGGACTAGATCTGGCTCCTCTGATCTCTCACTTGGCTCCTCTTTTGTCCTCCTAAGCGAGGGTGCACTGATTCCCTGGCAGGCTCCTCCAATCTCCTGCTGAAGTTAAAACAACAAAAAGTAGCACCATCAGTCACTTTTTATATCCATATCCACCATGATAAGGTGAAACCAAAAACCAGCGGACTCCATGATGTGGGAGCATTTTGTCAGCCAGGAGAATTTGCCTTCAGTGTGAATTGTTTTTGCTTCCCTGGAGAATTTCAAGCAAAAGAAGGTAACATTTTTGCAAGTGTCGGGTTGAGTGTGAATTAACTTGCTGTTTTAGAAAGAATTCAGTGGGTATTTGAGAAAAGGATTATTGGTTGGTAATGTCGTATTGAAAGCTTCTTTTTTATATATCGAATCTTTAGGTATATGCAGAATCTCTGGATAGGATAAGCAGTTGTCAAGCACCTGGGCCTTTTAGATTTAGCTGATCAACTACAGTGTCAAGAAAAAATAATTTGTTCTTCTAGATGTTAATGCTCTCTCAAAAAGTTTTCTATTTACCCCTTTAGAAGACATCAAAATAGCCCAGTTGTCTACAATAAGATTAAAATCTTTGATTTAACCACATCTCATGGTTATGATGGATTTTAATGTTAAACCAAAGGTCAAATAGGTGATAACTTCAAGCTTTATTCTTTTCCATCAGGAACAATACTAAATGGTATTTTAAGAAGTAGATATACCACTGTATGTGTAGAGACATGCATTGGACCATTTTAAAATTATTTTGTAACTTTCACAGATAGTTTGCAAATATTTCTGTTTCAATTGTACACGTTATCTGCACTGAACCCCCCCCAACATTCCTTAAAGATAAACCGAAAGGTTCATAATTAAATTTTCCTTTTATACCTCGTTCCCTCCCTTTTCTTCCTGTAAAATAACATTCTGTCCTCATAAATAAGCATCAGTGTTAGGTTCTCGCAGCTTACTTTAGTGCACCTGAAAGGTTTTGAAGGAAAGAATTTTTTTTCTTAGCTAATACTGGAAATTAAATTAAACAACTGAGATGGGGAAGGTTTTTTTTTCTATTGTTGCAGTTGCTGCATCCTTTGTTTTTGGTGAGTATAATTGCATTTATCCAACAGAAGAAAGGTCAAAGTAAGACATGATTTATTTTTGCTTCTTTTGATCTGGCCTTTGTTAGGAAAAAAGTTTATTGCATTTTATTTGAAATTGAACATTGTTCAAGAGGCTTCATTACCAAGTTATACATTCTTACTTGCAATGTTTTGCTTTATTTTGCTACCTCTTGTTTCAACAAAATAAGTATTCAAAATAAAGTGACTTGTAAGCAATGATAATTTCTGTAAGAAAACATATATTTCATACTAGAAATTAAATCTTCTATAGTCAGGCACTGTAAGACAATGTGTGCAAACAAATAATTTTTTATTAGTTTGCTTAAGCAAGAAAAAAGTTGCTTATTTGTCATAGTTGTTTCTGATAAGTCTTACACTTTTTTCTGTCTTTTTCAGTGGAGTCCTTGACCTGCAACGGGTGCTCCTTTGCTTTGGGGCACACCTGCATGATCCAGAGTAACGATATATGCTCAGCCAATGTGACCGACTGTTACACAGCATCAACTGGTAAGCTGCTTTCAAAAAATCTCACAGAGTAAAAGCTACTCTGTTTTATATCAAGGCAAAAACTGAAATTTAAGAGGAGAAAAGGAAACTTTCAAACATCAAATCTAATTGTTCAATTTCTCTCACAGCTTTTGCCATTTCCTCCTTCAATATTATCAAGCTGGGCTGTGCACTGGATGCTTCAGGCTGTAATTCAACTACCAATGGCACTCTGCTGGGCATTGATTATACCTACGATGTAACCTGTTGTGCTGCAGACTTTTGCAACACCCTCAATCTCAACAGTGCACCAATGACCAAGATGACCTCCACTACTGCCCTCTGTGCAACCATCCTGGCCTCTCTGTGGGGAGGCAGTTTTTAATGAAATTACAAAATCGACCTGCTGGTTATTTTTAAATTCATATGCACTGTAAATTGTATAATTTAAAAATGTTTCTAGATCAGAGGTCTGCAACACTTATGGCTCCAGAGCCGCAAATATAAAAGAACCAACTAATAGTTTTAATATAGTTTGATACAAATACCAGTCATAGAAGATTTAGCAGTTTTATCAAAAAGTATTTCATTTTAATAAAAAAAAAAGTCAATTCAATTAAATTCTGTTTATTTATATAGTGCCAATTCACTACACATGGCACTTTACAGAGACAATTTAAGCCAGATCATACAGTCAGATTGGATTCAAAGTTTTCTATCTACTGTAAGGAAAACCAGCTGATTGCGTCGACTCAGTTACTCAAAAGCAATCTATCACACCAAGCATGTTTGTAGTGAAAGAAAACAGAAAACTCCCTTTTAACAGGAAGAAGATATATTTTTTCTTGTAATTTAATTGGAAATGTGTATGCATTCAAATGTACTTACAAGATATTAATAAACGACCCAAAGACAATCTTTTTACAAGATTGTTTTTGAGTGAGCTTTAAACTACGGTAAATTACATCCTCAAAAAAGATATGAGGAGCTGGTTAAAGACGATTAGAATATGCCTATAACACTTACAACACTAAAGTAACAACTAAGACTCATACTTTAAAAGATTTTATAGACAGGTGTCAGTTATGAAATGTCAGGCTATTTGACATGCCACCCCAGCTTCAGTCTGCTGTCTTTAAATGTTCTCTTATTTCTCCTTTTTTTACACCTTACAATTTGAAGCACTACTTTATTTGGTGCAGCAGCTTGAAAATGACATCTCTAACCATAATTATCCCATTTTAAATAATAAATGCTATCATAGTAGAACGTAATGGAAAACTAACATCAGTAGAGCGCGACCCATTTATGCAGCCTTTAGTCCTTGATGTGGCTGTTCCTGTTCGAGTCCCGGCTTGTTGACATTTGCCGCATGTTTTCAACCCCCCTCTTATCCCAATTTCCTTTCAGCTTACTTTCAAATTAAGGCCTCTTGTGCAAAAAAATTTAATAAATATGTAGCACCATTTTTACTCATACAACTATGAAAATGCAATCAGATGAACTTGCATCTTTGACCTCAATAATCTTTAAGCTCCAAATAAAAGAATAACATAAGACTGGGATACAATGCTGTGTGCCTTTATTTCTGCCTTACTTCTAGATTCTGAATCATAGGTTACTGTAAGTGCAGGTTTTGGGGTGTAGTGAATATCTAAAGTAATCAGACCCACCGTTCTAGAATGCCAGGTCAGGACATTTTTAAAAAGTGGTGTATCAAGGCAGTAATACGAGGGTAATCGACACAACTCTTACTACTGCCTTCTTAAAGGTCACTCTGCTTTCTTGTTTTTTTGCTTCATCTTTACCACTATCCTGAGTTTATTTTAAGCTAGTCTAGTATTCCTGTGTTGTTGTTTTTTTTTTTTCTGAATTTCTTTTACAGGTAATGTTGCGTTTTTCTTTTACAGCTGCATGATCAAAGTAACAAAATGAAAAGAAACAACCAGCAAAGCATAATCTTTGGGCATGGCTCCTGAATGCTCTATAATTCAGTGAAAACTTTCTCAAATGCAGACTAAAGCTGATGTTGGCTTATTATATCATCCAGTCAAAACCTACTGGAAAGGGTCATGTCAAAGCTTAAGTTAACCAGGCAGATATCATAAAGCTTAAAGTTGTTGTAACTCTGTTTTGGTCACTAAAACTTATTGTATCTGGGAACTTGCATGAATAAAATGTTCTAGCATCCATCGTACTAGAACTGTGTTTGAAAACTACGTCATTCACCATTTTCTACTAATATTAACATCCTATGGAGGAAAACCCTTGCTTCCTCTTTATGAAGTATTTTGTCTTTTCCATATTTCAATGTAGTTTTGAACTCAAATACAAATCAACCCTTGGTATTTTAGCAGTTTTCCTATTGCAGAAATATCAAAAAATAATGAGCTGTGTCTAATTAAATGGTCATGTAATATTTCTGACTCTGAAACAACTTAAACTAAGCTTCACTTGGCAAAAAAGCTTCTTGATTTTAAAAGATGCAGACCCTGTTCTAGAAAAACAAAAGCCATTTTTGAAATTAATCTTTGAAGAAATTAAACGTCAATCTAAACTCAAACAGACTCTTTTTAGGCTACCGTCTGACAGATACCGAAGTAATGGAAGCTGATCAATCAGATGTTACAGAGGAACATACTTTTTTTTGCATATATCATGATGCTTTTCTTTATTGATCTATAAAAATCAAACTTGTTTTTCTTTTCAACTTTGTTGTCTTTTATTGCATAAACTAAAACTAATAAAATAGCAGCAAAAATCTCTATGAGTACTTCTTCTATCCATGATGTGACAGGAGTTGGCCAAAAGCAGTAAATCCTGTTAAAGAGCTGCTTTTAGCATAAAAGTTTCAACTTTAACATAGAAAGTACTACTTAATCAGTACTTATGTTTTCCTTTCTGTGCATGCTTTTGGGCTGGTTCTAAGCATACATGAATAAGGGAGCAGGTGGAAATATGTAGGGTGAATCACTATCACATTAGCAGGATATTTTCTGATGTTGTTGATTGGAGTTTTTGATGGGATCATGGTGTCCAATGATTTCGAATTACCGTAGTGTTCTCATTGACAAGCTGGCAATGGGATGAGTTGTCATAAATGTAGCTGTTTCACCATATTTTGCAGCTTTATTTTATTCATAGGACGTTGGAGTATTTTACAGAAAAAAACTTTCATAACAGTCACCATTGTGTGGTAGAAAACTAAATGGTTGCTAATTGTTTTTTCTCACATAGATAGCTATTTGGTTTGTTCCTGTTTGGTTATGATCCCATCATGGAGAGAAATATCAGCTTTGCTGCTGCCATTTTCAACCATTTGTGGACTGTGCCATGCACATTGAGGTCAATGCAGGTTTTAATACTGACGTTTACTGGAAACCTATGTATCAGATTTCATCTGGTTTCTTTAAAATGGAAGATGCTGGAGATCTGCCTGTTTTCCAGTGTAGTCCTCTTTCTCTGACTGTGACTGGCTGGATGTGCTCTCCTCATCCTCTGACATGGGAGCTGGCTCGGTGCTCGTCTGCCTGTCTGTGTGTTTCCTGGACGGGGCCTCCTTTTACAGTTGCTTTTTGTATCTCTGCTTCTGTCTCCTTGAACCACAGTCGGCCTCGGCAGATGGACGCTCACACTGAACCTGGTGCCTCTGGAGGTTTCTTCCTGTTAAAAGGGAGTTTTTGCTCTCCACTGTTGCTACAAGCATGCTTAGTGTGAGGGATTGCATTTGAGTTAGTGAGTCAATGCAATCAACTGGTTTTCCTTGGATAGAAAACTTTGAATCAATTTGACTGTACGATCTGGTGAACTGTAAAGTGCCTTGAGATGACTTGTGTTGTTAATTAGCGCTATATAAATAAACTCAATTGAATTGAATTGAATTGAAGACACCACCCAGAACAGGAATCAGGATCTGCACGTTTATTTCACCACACCTTTCGAAGCGGCGGGGGACACAATCAGTCATGCGCGTAGGTTTGCATAGGGACCGTAGGGACATGTCCCTACCAAAATTTTTGACCGACCTATTTGTCCCTACCAATGATTGGATGTGAACAATATGTTTATAATTTACAGCAGTAGTTGTTGCAGCAGTGGCTTCTTTTCCTCTTGCAGATCCTCTGCCTGGTAGCTGCAGCTGCCTGGTCTTCCCTGTCCCTTTCACGTAGCAGCGCATGGACCTGTGCTGTGCTGTTTAACTCCACGCTCTGATTTTTCTGCCTTAAGTTCCTCCTTTTCTCTTTCTGCATTCTTGTTTTCTACTCTGCATGTGTGTGCGCGTGTGTGGTTGGAGAACGTAATAATAAAAAATTATGCTAGAATACAGCGGTTACCAAAATTAATATTAGACTGCGAAACTAGTCCCATTAAAAAAACGAAATATTATCTACGCAAAGACAGGCGAAAGCTTCTGATTGCAGTTCTGTAAAGAAGCAGGAGAGAGTTTGGATTTGTGGAACTTGAGAAATGTAAGTAACCAACGTTAGGATTTTTAAAATAAAACTAAATCTTGTGGGTCACACAGGAGTACTGGAAACTGCTGTTAAAATGGACAAGCAAAGACTGTAAGCAATCAATATTTCTGATTCCCTTTTACCAATATTTCTTTGCTATTACTATTTCATCTTTGATTACAGTTCAGGTATAAATAACAGCTATTATTTCTTTTATAGAACATAACAGGAGAAGGATGCTAAAGATCAAGAAAACAAAAAATTCAATTTAACACCGATTTAAAATGGAAAACATTACTCATAGGTTTTGAGAATGTTCACCAAAATGAAAGATTAGAAATAAAATAATTTTTAACATGTACAACATATTGACCCAGCTACACCTACACATATAGACCAATACCTTCTTTTTTACTCACATCACCTGTGGGAACATACACTTTCTGTGGTCTGTTTTCTGAGCCACTGACAGTATTCCCTCAATTACAGAGGAGAAACATAAGGAACAAAAATATGTTAGAAAATCACTTGAAGCATGTGGTTATCCAAACTGGGCCTTTGTTAAGTTAGCAAAAACAGCTAGCAGGAAGAACACTAATGCTGCAAACACAGAGAATAAACAGAGATGCAAAAAACATTTAATACTATATGTGTCAGGAGTTTCTAAGAAACTCTGAAGGATTTCCTCCAAACACAACATATGAGTGAATTTCAACCCTAACAACAAACTTAAAAAAAAACTGGTTAGGCCTAAAGACAGAACACCCAAGCTGGGTGCCGTTGAGTACACAATCCAGTGTAGTGAGGGCTGTAGAGCCTCTTGCATTGGAGAAACCAAACAAGAACTTCTTAAATGCATTGCACAGCATAGGAGAGCCAGCAGCAAGTGGTTGGTTGTAATTCCAGTCTTTAAGATGTCGTGTTTAGCTTCCCAAGCCTAAACAGTTTTATGCAAAACGACTATGGCTGCGCCTTTGCCTGCCGGTTTCAAAATGGTGGATTGGAGGTGGCAGAGTTAATCTAGAGCCATCTTCCTTTGGTGAGAAGTTTGGATTTTCTGGTTTGGGTCTGAATTTGTGTAGGTTCCTATAATTCTGTTCTACATGTATTAGTTTTAAAATTAAAGGATGAATTTTAATGGCTGATGGTCCCTGGTCAAAAGTTTGATCTTTGCAATTTCAGTTGCAGTAGCATTGTTGCAGCTCCATCTTAAGATTTTTGCTATCATTTTCTATTCTGTTTGCTGTTGGTACAAATGAGAGACTTGCAGATGTGTTTCTCTGAGTGTAAGAGTGTGTGGTGTGTTTCCTTGCTAACACCTGCCCTTTGAGGCAACGGTGTGTTCCCTGTCGGGCATGGGGGTTAAATTTACATTATTTAACATTTTTGACAAAAACAAAATTTAAGTTCTAATTATACTCCAAAATTCTTAAAATGGTTAATGTATCATAAATAAGGAATAGCACTTACCACTACCATGTGCTATTCAAGTAAGTGCTATTGATCTGCTATTCAAATCAATGTCTTACTCTGCTGTAAGACACAAGGGGTCTAAGGATCTGATCTTAGTACCTAATGGCAGTCATTCTGCCTTTGGTGAGCACAAGAGCCCAAAGCCCAAAGAAATGCCCCCCCACAATATCACTTACTCACTGCCAGACCTTCATGCTGAAGGATGTTGCAGGCAGCAGATCGCTCTCAATGGTGTCTCCAGACTCTGCCACGTCTGTCACATGTGCTCATTGTGAATCTGCTTTCATATATGTAGAGCACCAAGGCCAGTCATGAATTTGCCAATCCTAGTGTTCTTTCTCAAATACCAAGAGTCCTGCACGATGTTGGGCTCTGAGCAAAACCCCCATTTTGTAAATGTTTTACCCTCATACCATCCTCTTTGTAAACCTCATGTAAATTTCTAACCGTGTATGCAGACACATGCACATTTGTGGTCTGCTGGAGGTAATTTTACTGCCTGCCTCTTTTGGGAAACTTCATTCATTGAGTGATATAACCGATCAAACAAATTTATGAGAGACCTTAAAGATGTGGAAAAACATTCTTATGTTTTGCTCTACCTCCAGTAGGGGCATCCCAAAAACTAAAGCCTTTTTTGTCAGTTGCTTACCTCGCTAACTGGTGGAAAGAAGTCTTTTAAAGAGCATGCAGGTGCAGATCAATCAAGGTGATGATACCTTACTCCCTGCAAACTACAAAGCAAACATGGGAAAACTAGTGGAGCAGAGGTTCATTACAACGGGCAAGTCCCTACAACTGCTATTGAATGATATATAACTACATAGATCAGGAAGAGGATTAACAAGTAAATTAAATAAAATTCTTAGGTGTAACTATTGACTACAAAAGGTAACGGAAGCCTTACATCAAACATGACTAGGCTAAACTATATACAACTCTAAGAATTATATACCATTATTGTTTATTGATTGAACCATACTTGACCAATTGTTTAGTTGTGAAGTCTGGGGTTGAACATTTGGAACATCACAAAAAAACTTTTATCACATTACAGAAAAGGCTAAGCAGAGTGATTTCTAAGGCTGGCTATCATGACCCCCATTAGTATTTTTTTAATTAATTACTACTTGCTAAAATGATCTACTTGGTAAAATTTCAGACCTTCCAATTAATCTGTAAAAATAGACATAAACAGCTACTAGACATAGCCACACAAAAGCTTTTTTTTTGAGAGAGAGAGGAGGATAATAAAACAAGGGATAACACAGGTCCTTTGTCCTTTAATAAGTGTTGGGTCTGCAGTGATGTTAATTGATTTTTTCCTTGTCCTAGACATGTAGAAATATAACCTGTAACTTTATCAGTATTTGTATAACTACGCAAAATTTTAGTACCTGGCAGTACACACACCATATAAATATATATATATATATATATATATATATATATATATATATATATATATATATATAATGTCATCTTTGGTTTGTCAGATAACAGCATTTGATGTTAAATCTGCATGACAATAACTGTCAAAGTTTTTGTGATTTGTGTTTTCTATTTGTATTTCAGTGAACTTATACAGTATGCCTCATAAAAAGTAGGAAAAAGTTTAAAATGCTGGACATGAGAGCCATAATGTGTAAAATTTCTCAGTGGCCTTCAGCTGATAGAAATCCTAAAAGTTTTCTTGTGGTAACAGGAATGGAGCAGATCAGGGAGCAGCAGAAACACCCTGGATCTGAACACCGAGGGTCTACTGCTGCCATCTGATGGACTGAGTGAGCAAAAGAAAAAAAAGAAAATCAAAACAGACTTATGTAACCAATTGAGCTTTACATGCAGTCCTCCAGCTCACATGGCTGAAGGCTAATCATGTTCAGGAATATGTACTGAATTTAATCTGTTTTATGAGGGTAGTGGGCGGACACAGCAGTGGGAGGAGATTTGAAACGGCCTAATTCAGGAAGCAGCTGCAGAGATAGACAAGGACATGAATATATTACCATGCTGTGTGTGGTTTATTAACTCTTTTAAAGTCCAAAGTGTTCATTAAATGGTCAAGATTTAAAGGAAAAGGTGATATACAGTAAGAAGGTTTCAGGAAGATGGAGGATGTGTGTAAACAGAAACAAGTGGGAGATACAAGCAGAAAAAACCTGGGATTGATATAAAGGCAATGAGTTTCTCTACAATTTTAGTGTCTCATCACAGGATACTAATTTGATTTTCTATTGTTTAAATATGGTTCTACAGTGGGTACATTTTAAAGCATTCTCTCAGTAAAAAAGGTTACCATGCTAGAGGAGAAAAGTACCAAACACCTGTACATAGCCTTGAAAAAGCATTTCTGAACTGAGATATTTCTCAAATCTGGTTAGGGCTCTCTTTAAAAGAAACATTTTCAAACACTGATTCTCATATCAATTCCTAAAGATGGGTTCATATGACCAAAACTTGCTTTGTAAAATATGCATTTGAGCCACCATTGACTGGAAGTGAAGCCCCACCTTATTCTCAAGACATCGGATTTGTCCAAGATGTGTTCTCTAAGGATTGTCCTTTTTTCAACTCCATCAATCTGATCCTGAGGGACAAAAGCTTCCCTACATCATGACCCTGCTGTTATCATGTATAAGTGTGTATAACATCATAAGCGTGCGCCAGGTACCATTCATTCATTTTAAGCAGAGGAGGAGAACTGTCTCCAAATACATTATAGACTTCCACTTATTAGCAGCAGAGATTCTATGGAACGAACCTGCATTCATGGATGTTTTCAACGAGGCTAAATTACCAAATAAAGGACGAACACGAGATTTCCCTAAGTCCCTGAAACAGTTGGAAGATTTAGCCTCTCATATCGACCTCCACCTCATGGAGTGGCATAGGGATCGCCGTACATCTCTGACCGAGCCTTCTCAATTTCCTGCGGCCACCCCTGCCGCAATCTCATCCCCTAGGGGTTCGGCTGAGCCCGAGCCATTGCAATTGGGGAAGACATCCCTTTCAAAGGAGGAGTGACAATGCAGGCAGCAACAAGGACTCTGCCTTTACTGTGGTGGTGAGGATCACCTTGTTCAGACCTGTCCGGTAAAAGCTCAGACTCAGTAGTGCAGGGGAGGTCCTTACTGAGTTGAACTAAACTTTCCATCTCCCCAGATCTGTCACTGCCCACTACTCTGTCCACTCATGCCATGTGTCTCTCTGTCTCAGTTTTTGTGGGTTCAGGTGCTGTAACTGAGGTGCTGATACTGGTTATGGACCAGGCGTTTGCCCAAAAACTGAACATTAAATTATTTCTTGGTCTGTCTTAACGCAGTGTTCTTGCCTTGGATGGTCACAGACATCTCTCGCCTCGTCACTGAACTGGTGGAGCTCCACATGGGAGGGAACCATGTTGAAAGACTAACACATGATTATTGATTCACCACAGGTCCCTATTTTCCTGGGAATTACTTGGCTCAGAAAGCATAACCCCCAGATTTACTGGAGAAAGGGGGGGGTAATGGGCTAGGCCTCATCCTGCTCTGAATTCTGCCTGTTTTCTGCTTGTTCACCCCACGCATCAGAAAGTAGGGTGGAGGATATCTACCCACACCTGTATGTGGTTCCATCTGAATACCATGACTTAAAGGAGGTGTTTAATAAAGCCAAGAGAACAAGCCTTCCCCCTCACCACCTTTATGACTGTGCAATCGACCTGTTACCTGGAACCACTCCACCTAGAGGTCGTCTCTACTCCCTATCTGCTCCGCAGTCTCATGCTATGGAGGAGTACATCATTAAAGCCCTAAGAGCAGGTAATATTCACCCCTCTTCTTCACCCACACGCGCAGGCTTCTTTGTTGTGGGGAACAAGGATAGTTCTCTCCGGCCCTGTATAAATAATAGGGGACTCAACGACATTTTGGTTAAGAATCGATACCCTATTCCCCTCATGAATTCGGCTTTCGATCAGGTCCAACGTGCCAAGATTTTTTACCAAGCTGGACTTAAGGTATGCCTACCATTTGGTCCGCATTAGGGAGGGTGATAAGTGGAAGACTGTCTTTAACACCCCCACTGGTCAATTCAAATACCTAGTCATGCCTTTTGGCCTCATCAACGCCCAAGCCGTCTTCCAAAACCTGGTTAATAAGATTCTCAGAGACATGATTGGCCATTATGTGTTTGTCTATCTGGATGATATCCTCATCTACTCTGAGAACCTCACCCTCCATAAACAACACGTCCGTTCCCTCCTGTTGTGCCTGTTACAGAATCAGCTGTATGTCAAGGCAGAGAAGTGTGAATTTCATATAACCTCCACGTCCTTCCTTGGTTTTGTTTTATCCCCTGGTCAGATGTCTATGGATCCGGTCAAAGTTCTTGCAGTTACTCAGTGGCCGCCCCAGGCAACAGAAAACCACTTCAGAGGTTCTTGGGCTTTGTCAGCTTCTGCAGATGGTTCATCCGCAATTACAGTGATGGTTGCTGCCCCGCTTCACATTCTCACTTCTTCCCAGTTTAGGTTCGCCTGGAACACACAGGCTGACAAAGCCTTTAAACACCTGAAGGACCTTTTTACTTCTGCTCCAGCCTAGTCTCCCCCGACCCTGAGAGGCAATTTATCGTGGAGGTGGATGCCTCTAGTTCTGGGGTTGTCCTCAGTCAACGGGCCGTGGATGTGCCTTTTTCTCCCATAAGTTGTCACCGGCAGAGCGGAACTATGATGTGGGCAACCGGGAGCTCCTGGCAGTTAAGTTGGAGTTGGAGACACTGGCTGGAGGGCGACAAACTTCCCTTCTTGGTTTGGACGGATCACAAGAACCTGGAATACCTCAAGACTGCCAAAAGCCTCAACCCCAGGCAGGCCAGGTAGGCTCTGTTTTTTGAACGTTTCTCCCTCACCTATAGGCCCGGATCTAAGAACATCAAGCCTGATGCCCTCTGCAGGATGTTAAAGTCGGAGGAGGAGAGTCGCGACCAAACCTCTGAGTTTATCCTCCCCGATTCCGTCAGATGTGCAGTGACCAGGCTCGATCTAGAAAAAGAGGTCAGGGATTCCCTGGGAGAGGTTCAAGTCCCTGAGGCCTGCCCCAAAAACAGACTTTTCATGCCCGACTCCCTCAGGAGGATGGTTCTGTGCTCCCTGCCATAATTTGCGCCTGTATGATCGACCTGGCATCACTAAAACCATCCGACTGGTACATATCCAGTTTTGGGGGCCCACCTTGGTCAGTGATGTGAAGAGATTTTTTTTCTGCCTACTCTTACTGTGCCCAGGCCAAAGCCTCCCGCCGACCTCCCTCTTGTCTGGTTCGTCCTCTGCCCATTCCCTCCCAGCCTTGGGCCTGCCTGTCTATGGATTTTGTCACTGGTCTACCGCTTTTCCACTTTTCAAAAATGGTGATTCTGGTTCCTTTACCTAAGCTTCCCTAAGGAGATTGGGATAATCCTGGCAAGAGAGGTTTTTAGGCTTCAAGGCCTACCGTCTGACATAGTGTCAGACAGCGGCCCTCACTTTGTGGCCCGATACTGGCAGGAGATCTGTACCATGTTGGGCATAACTCTTAGTATCTCATCTGGTTTCCATTCTTAGATGGATGGCCAAACTGAGAGAGTCAACCAGGAGGTCAAGACCAAGCTCTGCCTTTTCTGTCAGTCCGATCCCTCCAAG
The DNA here is from genome assembly GCF_000732505.1 of Cyprinodon variegatus. Taxonomy (NCBI): domain Eukaryota; kingdom Metazoa; phylum Chordata; class Actinopteri; order Cyprinodontiformes; family Cyprinodontidae; genus Cyprinodon; species Cyprinodon variegatus. The sequence continues at coordinate 105,982 of NW_015151965.1, read as the reverse complement.
TGGGCTCTGAATAAATTGTTGGACCTGAACTGGAATTTGAATTGATAGCATGCTATCAATGCCACTCCCTCCAGCTCCACTGGTCTCTCCCTGTTCTACGTACGGGTTCCAGCTGCCGGTATTTTCTGTTGAGGAGGTGGAATCCAGAGTTCCATCTGCCCATCTGTCTGCCCTGAGCTGCCAGCATGCCTGGAGGAGGGCGAGGAGGCCATTCTCTCCTCTTCCCAGAACCAGGCCCGGGCTGCCAAGTGGATTCCTGCCGAGCAGTACCAGGTCGGAGACAGAGTCTGGCTCTTGACAACAGCATTTTCCCTGAAGGTGGAAAATAAGAAGTTGGCACCTCGGTTTATGGGGCCGTGTCCCCATCTCCAAGGTGGTTAACCCAGTGGCAGTCCGCCTCCGCCTGCCCCCAGCGATGAGGGTCCATCCCACTTTCCATGTGTCCCGAATCAAGCCTGTCAAGACCTCTAGTCTCGCTCCCGCCCCCAGTTCCCCACCACCCACCCGCTTGTTGATGGCTCCCCTGCCTATAGGGTCAAGAGCAGGGGAGGATCTAGGATTCTAGGAGATCAGGGACTTAGTTCCTGAGGGTGAAGATGAGAGGGTAGACTTTTGAGTAAATCCCGTTCTAATGTAAAATATGACAGATTACTGGATTAAAGAAATTTCTAGTATACTGCATGCTATCACACATAACAATTCCCCCTCCATAACATGGGAAGAAATGAATTCACCTGCAAGTCTTTAACTGTGTTTATTCCTCTCTTCATCAGCTCTGTGGGTTTGGGGACGTTTAATCATTATTTGCCAAAGTTATGAGGGGGGAATCAGTGGACGAGTTTAAGTATCTTGGGGTCTTGTTCATGAATGATGGGAAGATGGAGCGGGAGATCAACAGGCAGATTGGTGCGGCGTCTGCCGTGAAGCGGGCGCTGTACCGGTCTGTTGTAGTGAAGAGAGAGCTGAGCCAAAAAGCAAAGCTCTCAATTTACCGGTCACTCTATGTTCCTACCCTCATCTATGGTCATGAGCTTTGGATCATGACCGAGAGAATGAGGTCCTGGACACAAGCGGCTGAAATGAGTTTTCTCTGTAGTGTGTCTGGGCTCTTCCTTAGAGATAGGATGAGGAGCTCTGTCATCCGGGGAGGACTCAGAGTAGAGCCGCTGCTCCTCCACATCGAGAGGAGCCAGTTGAGGTGGCTTGGGCATCTGATTAGGATGCCTCCTGGACGTCTCCCTGGTGAGGTGTCCCAGGCATTTCCCATCGGGAGGAGGCCCAGGGGGAGACCCAGGACACGCTGGAGGGATTATGTTTCTCGGCTGGCCTGGGAGCACCTTGGGATTCCCCCGGAGGAGCTGGCCCAAGTGGCTGGGGATAGGGAAGTCTGGATGGATGGATGGATGAGGGGGGTATCAAATATTTTAGCCATCTGATATAATCCGTTCACCATAACATGGGAAAAAGGAAACAAATCCTGTGAATTTTGAAACTGTCATTATTTTTCTAAATTTTTTAAACATTTATTATTTTATATTTTGGAATCCAAAATAGTTAAAATAAATATGACTGTTGGTTTGATGATCTTTATGAAATTTATTTTCATTTCTCAATTTAAAATGTCTGCAGTAGCATTGCACCAGACATTTGATTTGAACTGTTCTTGGAATACTAGTATATTGTTAGATAAACATTCAAATAGAAAATACATTTCATAAAGATCATCAAAGGGGGAAAAGATTATATCAGGTGGCTAAATATGGTTCTCCTCTCACAACTCTGGCAAATAATGATTAAATGTCACCAAATCCACAGAGTTTGTTGTTGATGAAGAGAGGAATAAACACAGTTATGGAGTTATGTTATGGAGGGGGAACTGATTGTTTCAGGCAGGTGAAATATTCATTCTCTCCTCTCCTCCTCCCATATCTTTAGGAAATAAAGAGAAACTTTTGGCAAATTCTCAAAAATCATTATATGTGATTTCATGTTGTATACTAGAAATGTCCTTAATTCAGTAATTTTAGACTTAGACAGATTTATTTGTCATTTTGTTTACAGTTTAAACAAAAAGAAATTTCCTTTAGAACAGATTTATTTGTCATTTTGTTTACAGTGAAAAACAAAACGAAATTTCTTTTAGAACAGCTCTCTTGACAATTTCCTTTTTTTAAAAGTGCAGCCTTGCAAAATAGTAATATATATATATATATATATATATATATATATNAGCCTGTCAAGACCTCTAGTCTCGCTCCCGCCCCCAGTTCCCCACCACCCACCCGCTTGTTGATGGCTCCCCTGCCTATAGGGTCAAGAGCAGGGGAGGATCTAGGATTCTAGGAGATCAGGGACTTAGTTCCTGAGGGTGAAGATGAGAGGGTAGACTTTTGAGTAAATCCCGTTCTAATGTAAAATATGACAGATTACTGGATTAAAGAAATTTCTAGTATACTGCATGCTATCACACATAACAATTCCCCCTCCATAACATGGGAAGAAATTAATTCACCTGCAAGTCTTTAACTGTGTTTATTCCTCTCTTCATCAACGCCAGGTTGTACCAGCAGAGGGAGATGACGGGACAACGACAGGTATAACAGCAGAGGGAGACGACAGGGGAGAACAACAGGCTGTAACAGCAAAGGAAACAACAGCAAAACCAGATCACATGCTGACAGGTTCAACAACATGGTCAAACAACATAAAGTGATGAATAATGCAATGCATGTTATCCCTCATGTAGACACAATACATATGCTCACAGCCTATAGACACAACATATGCATCTGACATATAGACTTTAAACCACTACATATACAACTTACATTACATAAGCACAATACATGGACACACCAGAAGACACATAAACATATTGTTGGCACTAATGGAACACCATAAAGGGGGAGGGGGGTTCTCTGACGTGATGACGTTGAACGGGCTGCGCCTATCTCGCTCTGTGCTGCGCTTGGTGGGGGAGTTAACAAAGCTAAAAAAGCTAACATTGTGTCTTTCCAAACCCGAGGAGTCGTTAAGGTATGTTAAACAAATGATGCATGAGTTTTGTACAGTTCTTTTTGCTTAATGTGTTTATTTGTATTTGCTGTACGCCAGACAGTTTCAAAAAGGAGCTGCAGGTAAGTAATATCAGTGCTAACTTTACTTGGTAATATCCCCCACTCCCCCCGACATATGTCATATGCAAAACTCTGTTAAGGTTACGATATCTTTTTGGTTATTCATGTTTTATGCCTTTTGTTACAGTTGTCTAGACCTAAATGAGACATGTTTATATTTTTTACCCCCTTTGGCTCGTTTCGGCTTGGTGAGAGTGCTCTTTTATCAAACAACAGGTTTATTGTGCAGTGCTGTTTATAATAGGCCAGTTTCGGAGGGTCCAACCTGGTCTGAACGAGTCTGCACCAGATAAATCCTTTTATTACCACAGTTAACGAAGCTGAGGTTGGCTTTCAAATCTAGCTTCCGATACGAGGAATGGGTAAAGGGCGATTCAGCTTATTTTGTCCCTACCTTCAGCATCTTTAATATATTCTAATTAAAAAACTACAACCCCTAGACACATAAAACCTGGACTAGATTTTTTTTTTAAACCACGTGTAGAAGAACTAAAACTATGTGTAGGATTTGAGAAAAATCAATAAAGTTTTTAACATTGTTTTTACTGTCCATGTCACACTAGAAGGGGTCTGGTTCTAATACTACAACACCTAGACACGTCAAACCTGGACTAGAATATTATAGACTTAGATTTATTTTGTCAGTTTGTATACTCGAGTGTATACAAAAGGTAATTTCATTTAAAACAGCTCTAGACAATTTCATTTTTTTAAGTGCAGCCTTGAAAACAGTAAAAAATACATAAAAAATAGTAATATAAATATATGACTGTTTATTTACGGTTCTAGCATACATTTTTTGTTATCTTTTTAATAAATAAAAACAACATTCAGCAGTCTAATGGCTGTGGGGAAGAAACTGTCATGGAATCTGCTGGACCTGCATCCTGCTTCGAAGTCTCTTCCCAGATGGCAGCAGGGAGAACGGTCCATGGTGGGGGTGTGAGGGGTCATTTATGATGTTAATGGCTCGGGGCACACAGAGCTGGGACGAAATGTCTTCATTTATTTATTATAAACTACATGTAGAATAATTAAAACCAAGTGTCGGATTTGTGAAACCTTTCTCGAGTTGTAATCATTCTACAAGTAGTTTATAATAATCTAGTCCAGATTTGATGGCTTTGTGAAAAACAACCGTGGAACTAGTGAGTGCCTAAGTGCTTTCTTCCAAGGCAACTTAGAGTTTAGTTTCCTAGTATTTGTTCAGCGCCAAGTCTGTTATAGATTAAACCAACCAGGGGGGCAAAGGGCAGTTTTCCTGACAATTTTAGTTGAGTGTCAAAATAAAGTTTTTAGAGAGTTAAGTTTTAAAGAAATATTGTTTGTTTTTGCAGTGAAATATCATACAGATCTTAGAAATATGAACTATTTCCAGAATACACACATTTAATTTTATCATATCTTTTTGTTTAAAGATTAGGCTATTAAAAAAAGAAAACTACAGTAATTTTAAGATATATAAATGTCCTTGATCATCGCCTGGATAGCAGTATTTTACATGGAAGCAGCAGTGAGTGACCTCTCCTTGTTGTCTCCAGGTCAGCAATGGCTCTCACACAGGTTTCCTCAAACAAGTGTGCTGGTGGCTTCCAGAAGGTGTTTGAACATGAGAGGTGAGACATGCATTCAGTGAAAGATTTGTGATGTTTGTTTGTTGAAAAGTTTTTCACAGAAGATGTTTAAACTTGTTTGTTTTTTGTCTACAGCACTGAGCTGAAGTGTAAGATGAAGTTTGCTATCTATCTGCCTCCCAAGGCTGAAACAGACAAATGCCCAGTATTCTACTGGCTTTCTGGTGAGTTTTAAGGCTGGTTTATGCTGAGAAACAAGGCCGTCTGCATGTGTGTCACAGTTAACTATGAGGGGCCGTTTAGGACAGAAACTATTTTTCCTCTCACGTACACCAATAAAACCATGCACACACCTCAGTAGACACACACACACACTCAACAAAACTATGTTTTCCTCTCAAACACAATACTATGACATGCACACATCACAGTAAAAACAGTCACACACAATCACAAAACTAAAATTGAATATATGTCTTATGTGTGTGTGTGTACACTAATACTAGACTGTATGAGAGGGCATAAGTGTGTGTGTGTGTGAACTAATACTAGACTAAATGAGAGGATATACATATGTTTGTGTGTGCGTGTGTGTGTGTGTGAACTAATACTAGACTGAATGAGAGGCTATACATATGTGTGTGTGTGTGTGTGTGCGCGCGCGCGCATGTGTGTGTATGTGACTGCAAGCCTCTCATTCAGTCTGCTACGATATCAGTCACATACACACACGCGCGCGCACACACACACACACACACACACATATATGTATAGCCTCTCATTCAGTCTAGTATTAGTTCTAACACACACACGTATAGCCTCTCATTCAGTCTAGTATTAGTTCTAACACACACACGTATAGCCTCTCATTCAGTCTAGTATTAGTTCTAACACACACACGTATAGCCTCTCATTCAGTCTAGTATTAGTTCACACACACACACACCCGCACACACACACACACACAAACATATGTATATCCTCTCATTTAGTCTTTCTGTTTACCCTGACTCCTTGTACGTAGAAAAGGGTGTTCTGGTTGGATGAGAACTCAGTTGAACTTTTTAGCATATATCCAAACACTGTGTATGAAATAAACTTAATGTTGCTTGTCCCCCACTAACACACACCTTGAGCACCTTTAGACACAGTGGGGTATCAACATGCTGTGGAAAGGCCATCTGTAGGCTGTGACCTAGAAGCTTAAAATAGCTGCCATAATTCAGGAAATTTTTAGGAGAAAAACTGTTGGCGTGTAAAGAGACCTGGTATCAGGGTGAAGGTCAACCTTTGAAAACCCTTAACATTTATATATACATTTCCTGTTTTACTATAGGAAAAGTTTAAATCTAGTTGAGAATGCATTCCAACTTGATATAAAATAAACTTTCCCATCTAATCTGCGATGAACATTTTGCAGAAAATAATACTATGGCAATGATGTGAGGGGAGCCAAATATATATATATCAGAGTCCCCACTGATTTTTGTTCTTTATAGATATACAAAAAAAAAAAATAAGTAGCCTTTTCCATCCACAACCCAATCTGGGCCTTTTTATATTGTCTGGAGCATAAAACTAAGTAAACAAGTATGAAGGTTGTGACATGACAACATGTAAAAATAAATTCAGCTGGGGGGAACTTCAGTACTTAAGGAAGGAGTGTCTTAGTGTCTTTTTGTTTTTATTATTGGACATTAACCAGTAGTTGGATGCATGGACAGACTTCCATGTTAGGAAGTCTTTCTCATCAGTAAAAGTAGGTTGCTAAATCTTATCGAATGCTGAAGAGGTGTGTTGTTAGTAGATTGTGGGAGGCGAGAGGAAACCCCGGAGGTGAGGCCTTTTTAAACATCTAGTCTTGCTCTGATCAATGCTTACCTAGTGTTTCTCTCTGCAGGCCTTACGTGCACTGAACAGAATTTCATCACCAAAGCAGGCAGTCAGCTGGCTGCAGCAGAGCAAGGAATTATCATCGTGGCTCCAGACACAAGCCCACGTATGATGACACACTACACACAAGAGTGCATTCTCAAGAGGAACCCCCAACCAAAAGATTATAAAGTGTTCCTTTGTGAGTTTGTGGGATAAAGTGGTAGCATTTTTATCCTCCTACCTCAGGTGGCTGTAACATCGAAGGTGAAGATGAGAGCTGGGACTTTGGGACAGGTGCTGGTTTCTATGTGGACGCCACCCAGGAACCCTGGAAAACAAACTATCGCATGTACTCGTATGTCACTGATGAGGTGCAGATGGTTAAATTCACCAACTTAGTTGAAAAAAAAAAAAACCTTGACTGTTGTCATTTAAAACAAACTGGTGCTGTTGTGGTCTTCATGTCAGCTCCCTAAGCTCATCAATGCCAACTTCCCCACCGATCCAGACCGGATGTCCATCAGTGGACACTCCATGGGAGGCCACGGGGCTCTCATCTGTGCCCTGAAGAATCCAGGCAAATACAAGGTCTGCTATGAGGCTCAGTCCAAGTCTGTTTGCCGTTAAGCTGTTTCTCTTTCAGATTTTGTTGTGAGAAAGATGCTGACTCCTTTTGCAGGCTGTGTCTGCCTTCGCTCCCATCTGTAACCCTGTACAGTGTCCCTGGGGTCAGAAAGCCTTCACTGGATACCTGGGATCTGACAGGTCCACATGGGAGGTAGGAAGCTTGCAGCCTTCGACAATAAACCTGCAACACCTGTTTAAATAAAAAATAAAAAAACATAAAAGATTTTTTTTTTTAAGCATCCTACAACCTTTTCTGTTTTGTTTTTTTCCAGGCATACGACGCCACTGTGTTGGCAGGTTCTTACTCCGGCCCTCAGCTCGACATCCTCATCGATCAGGGTCGTGACGATCAGTTCCTGTCTGCCAGCCAGCTACTCCCCGACAATCTGATTGCGGTCTGCTCGGAAAAGAAAATCCCTGTTGTCTTCAGACTGCAGCCGGTCGGTATAAACTGATACTAAGAGCCTTGTAAAATAATTCACACCTTTTTACTTTATTCAGGTTTCTTTTCATTAGTTTAGTCTCTGCTAAACATGTTTTAATTTATTCTTTGCAAAATAGTTTATTTTCTGGTCTTGTGACAGATTCTAAGTTAGGTTTAGGTCTGGCCTTTGACTGGACTGTTGTAAAACAAATACGTGGATCCAAACCCTTCTATGCTGCTACCTGTTTAGAGTGAACCTCCTCAACTCTCAAATGTTTTGCTACGTTCAGCTATTCCTTATGAATTTTTCTTGGTTTAGCTCCATTGCTCTTGCCATTGACTCTGTTTAGGAAAAGCATCCTCAGAGCCTGCCTCCACCATGTTACATTGTGGTTAGGCGGGAAAAGTTTTTCATATAGGGAAGCACATTACATTTTTGATTTTTGACCAGAGATCTTTCTTCCACATTACTTTTCCTGCATGGCTTTTTGCAAAGTACAAGCAAGAGTCCATGCAGATTTCTCTCAGCTCTTCTATGAAATAAACAAGTACACAACTAATAGGTGTCCTATCAGGAGATGGTACTGGATTTAATACATGCATGAGGGAAGAAAAGTGGCTAAATAGAAATGTGCCTCAAGCTTAACAATTTTCTGACCAAATGTAATTTTACATCAATGTCAAAATCACTATTTTGATTTGTTCTTATTTTGTTTGTAACACTAACAAGTGTGGAGCTGCTCAAAGGGTTTGAATACCTCTCCATGCTTTTCATAGATAACTGAATGCGTTCGTATAAAATGAACACTTGCATCATCAAAAAATGTTAAGCATCAATATATATTTTTTTGAAATTTAAATAAAAATGGTTTCTTCCTGCAGGGCTACGACCACAGCTACTTCTTCATCTACTCGTTTATGAATGACCACATCAAGCACCATGCCAAGTATCTGAACGCCTGAGCAGCTGAAGCTCTGCAACACAAACATCGGTTCACTGTGGCCTGCTGCTCTGCTGTCAGAACTTACAACCAGTGTCGGAAGAACCTGCAGAACAACCAAAATATTGTCCTGGAAACAGCTCTGTAAAGAACTGAGGAGCAATATGGACAGTGTGTTTGTTTGTAGCACTTATTGGAGCCTAAGACGAGGACAGACTACAGTTTACACATTCTGGGTCCCTTGCCTCTAAATGTTTCTGTACCTGATCAAAACTTATTAAATTACTCAGACTGTTATGTTGGAAGAGCAGGAAGTTACCAGTGAACAGATGTTATTGTATTAGAATAAAAACTTTTTATTGCTCTTGTTTTTTGAAGCTGTTTTTGTTTTCTGCAACACTGATATTGGAGCAGACCTTTGACCAGTAAGCATTATCAATGTTTTTGAAGAGAATTCTCTTTTAAGCAATGTTAATATTCAGAGACTAAAGACTTTTATTTTTCCATTCTGCCATTCCTCCTTTGGATCATTCCTTTATTCCAATAGGGTTTCAAACAAAAGTAACAGCATGACATAAATTGATATATAAAACAAATTGGGTTATGTTAAAGACAGTTTCCTTACATTCTTTTCATTTAATCTTTTATGAAGAACTCAAATTTAGTGCTTATATATTGATAACTTATCTATGATCTGCCAATATGTACTGTACTATAATTTCAGGCCTGATTTTGAAATCTGAAATTTGCATAACATCTAAAAGGAAAAGTTTCTGATTTGTAACTTGGAAGGTTTACTATCACCACTGAAAAATATGAAAGTTTCAGTTCAAAACCCTCAGTGAAAGGTACAAAAGATTGTGAAATACTTTAACAATATATATTTTTTGCATTTTTATTGGTTCTTTAGTAGATGAATCAAAACCACAGTACCGTGGGGGGAATGTAAAATGGCTAATCAGATAAATATTTTAATATTTCAAATCCTTAAAAGAATATTGTTCAGAAAATGGAATGAGCTATATTTTACTGTACTTACACATTTCAAGTTATTCCCAAATTTGCTTGAGTGTGAGAAGTAATCAGAACCAGCATTAATTCACTAAATGACTGGTTTTACAGTGATTGTGTTAACTGCTACTCCAGAGGATACAATAAAGGACAAGTTTGTTTTAACATGTGGGGTCTTTACTGATAAAGTGATGAAAAATACAGTTTTATATATATATATATATATATATATATATATATATATACAGTATTCACAGCAGTTAAGGCGACATTACTGAGACATTTCATGCATGCTGTACATGTGACAAAAAATCACACATTTTTACAAAAAGGCTGGTTAACATCAAAAGTTCAACGAACCTGAAAAACAAAAATTATTTTCTACCCGTCAAAAGTTTAAAAAACAACAACAAAAAACAGAATACAGGCAGTTTCTTAACAGCTGCTTAACATAAGCAGGCTCATACATTGTTTTCACTGGCATATTTCTAACCAAAACTCTGCCTTACCAGATTTTACCAAAAGTTGTTTTTATGCTTTTTCCTCCCCTAGGCACATCCCTGTGGAAGACTCAAAAAAATTAATTATCAAGTTGCCTGTTTCAGGCTCCTGAGTCACTGCAAACATATCCCTATGATCTGTTTGATTGAAGTGAATAGTTTATACCCCAGGGATGTTCAAAACCAGGAAGCCATCCTCCCCAGGTTAAAATAAGTAAGAGGGACAACACTGCAGAGCAGCAATTCTAGCTCTCAGATTTATGGGGATATATCGACCTGTCAGCCGCCCATAGTGTTGAATACATAAAACTAATAATTTTCATGATATCATGGTGAAAACAGCTGTTAATACAGTACATAAAGTAAAAATTCTCCACATGGTGATAAATATTTACAGGTTAATCTATGGTTAAAAAAAAAAAAAAAATCCAAAACAAAGAATGTTTGCTTTATAGACGACTAATCCATCCAGTAGAAGCCTTTTAGGCGTAGTTTGATTAAAAATGATTAATTTACTGCTGAATCTGGAAATTTATCAAGCCTCAGATACACATGAAAATACCCAAACTGGTCAACTATTCAAGAACGTTAGAAGTTTGTTTCTGGCACTCAAGTTTTAAACAAAAGGCAGACATGTTTTGGTGCATTCTTTAGAAGGGCCAGGACTCTAGATTTTCCACTATTGGCTGCTATTGCAAAAGAAAACTTATCGGATGTATTATTCTAAAAATCCTTCTGGTCCATCTGTAGTACCTATTATCTGCCAATAGGGGGGAGGCTTTCACCTCCCTAAATTTGGTTCAGTTTCTTCAAAAAATAACATGGCCATGGAGCTATAGGTTTTTAAATCAAAAACTCAAGCCTCTCAGCCTCATTTGTTTTCACATCTATGATTCTGTAAAAAAATAACGAGGTTGCTTTATTTGTGGCTTGATAGGATCAGTATGACTGGACCTAACTGAGGCTACAGGGCTGAGGATGTGAAAACAAGCTGGACAATTATGGTGGAAAGTAGTTAGGCCCGAACACAGAGGCTAGCCTTCCAACCACAATTAAAGGATTTTAAGACCAATAGCACTCAAAATTAACAACCTAAACACAACCAAGTCATCCTTACCACACTTATCTACAGTGCTCTTTGCATCCAGAATGTCTTCCTTTAAATATTTCTTTTGATCTGGTGTTTTATGACCAAATACTTTTTACAACAAGCTGAACTTGTCTGCAGTTTAATCAAGCAGCAAGAAATCCAAAAAGTATGAGACTTCCAGCTGATAACAGAAAGGATCAGCATGTTGGAGCTAATACTCTGATCTTGATCTAAAACATGTTGAAACTGGAAAAATTGGTAGCATTTGGTAATAGTAAAGGTACAGAACGGTATTCTCTAGAGTATACAAATTAATACAGGTGTTTTGGAAATACTAACAAAGTTAATCGTCAACATAAGTTGTAGAAGTCAGTTAAAATAAGAACTGTTTTAACCATAAAATCCTATTATATAAATAAATAACAGGCTAAAATGACTCTGCCCTTTTTATATTATCACTGTTGCAACCCTTGATAAAGCCTCGGGACAAACACAAACGTGTAGAAAATAAACTGCTGCTACAAAACATACTGAGAGTTCACAGTAAAAATTTTCTTTTTTGATAAAAACTTTCATCTGAAACTTTCAAAAGCTCTTCAAATAAACTGTAATGGGCTACAGTGGCTATCAGCGGTGTAAAGCTTTGCAGAATCCTAAAACTATTCTATTTTGTTCAGCTGTTGCACCTTAAGACAAAACATATCTTGAAACTGACCCCGTTTTATAGTAGTTTCTATATTTACTATTATGAGTTTTGAATGGTGTTTCATTTCAGTTAAAATAATACCCTATGGCAATATTAAGTTCAGGAGATTAAGCACCGTATCATTCAAAGAGACATTCTGGTAAATCATAAAACATTTAACCACTAATTTTGTTGCAGTTTCAAAAATCCAATGACGAAAGAGTCTCAGCCTTGTTAAGTACAAGAAACTAAATAGAAACATCTGGAGCCTAATATATAAGAAAGGGACAGCAGACCTACAGTAATGCTGAAAATTAAATCTAAACAAATTCCCACTTATCTAACTACAGTGTTCAATAAGAGCCAGTAGTTTTTTTCTGCCCACTTAAAGCTCCATATTTTCCAGGTCTGCAGTGCCAAAGGTCACACCCCCACACACATACTGTTGACGAAGCACACTGTGTAATAAGGCATCAACAGGGCAGTAAACCAGGCCCAGCCTGACTCACACAGTCTGCAGTTTCTCATCAACTCCAGCTGGAAGCAGGCACACACAAGCACACACCCACACACTCTTAACAGTCAGCAGGCCAGGGGAATGTTTTGCTACATTAACTCCAAATTTGCTCTTTCAAGGTGTGATAAAGAAAACCAGACTTTTTGTTCCCCAACCTTCAACACTATACTTATTTAAAATGTCTTAAAGACTTCAGCATTGCAGACCTACATTAGGAACAATAAGAATCTTTGACATGTTACTGAAATATAGTACAGGCTACTAGTGAAATTGCCTGACCAATGAAGGATATATAGCTAATATGTGAAAGAATAGACCAGATAAGATGACAAAGGTACTCTGTGGGGGTCAAGCTATAGTTGCCTCATCTCATAAGTGTTAGAGAAAATAAATATGGAGCCCTTAAGAGACATGAAAAGTGAAGGGGTGTAAATCCTTCTGAGGTTCTGTTAGTGTGTAATTGAACGTCTGTTCATACAGGCTTCTGAGCCTTGCATGCACAATTTCAGAACTGTCTTACTATAATCTAATAACATCACATGTTTTGGCACATTATGAAACAAACTGCATCTGACATAAACACACCAACTGGTCCATCTGATTCATTTTCAATGGAGAAACACTGGTTAGACATATGAGGACTGGTCAAAGATAAACAGAAACTCAGGTTAGGGTCCCCTCTGAGACAGTTTAAGACAGATACACCCGCATCAGGGATACGCAGAAAAACCAATGCACAGTCCCAGTTAACCTTTAGAAAATATACACACTTATTACACAAAATATATTAGAGAAAAATAGCTTTGGAGTATTTCTGTCTGATTCTATACAACAACTCAAGCCTCTGTTCTTCAGCTTCTCTATATTATAAATATCTTCTGGTTTAAATAGAGATAGATAAAAGCTGTCTCCCTCTGTCATAAGACCTTAGTATTTGGGTTTGATTCTCCTCAAAGAGCCAAAGGTAAAACACTGAAAATGTTTCAACTACACGTTCAGCACAAAATAACAGATTAAATCCTGTACAGAGCACAAAAATAATAATAAAAAGATACAAAATATGTGTGCATACACAGTGAAATCAATTAAGGCAATTAAAATATTCAGACCAGTAAGCCTAGACATGTCCAATCTTTGTCTAAATATATTTTAGTTTGAAAAACCCATTTTGTGATTTTAAAACTAAAAGCAGGCAGTAAAAAATAAAGGTTTGAGGGGAAAAGATGCAAAGTTCTGTAACAGAACAATTCAAACTAGAAAAAGGAACAAATTAAATTTCCAATTTACACAAAAAATATTTTGCATCTTATGTCTGAATGTAATATTCTCAATTTTTGAGTTTGACATTAAAGGAAAAACAATGTAATTTTGGCATTTTATGGCTTTTTTCATAAACAAACACATAGAACATGTTCTTTTAATCACAACACAAATTTCTTTTTGATCACTTCATATTCATATTTTACCAAGGATGGAACCAGCAAGTGTAAATATTTTCTTAATTTTGTTTACATTTTAAAAACCGTTTACAGGAAAAAAAAAAATAAAGATCCCAAATTGATTGTTTTATGGTTAAAAATAACTTGCAGCAAAGTAAACTGCTCGTCATCTATTTGCCTCCACACTGAATTCCAGGTTCCTCTCTCAGAGTCGATTAATTAGTTCCCTTTCTGCACCCTGACAAGAAATCAGTGCAGTTTCTGAGAATGATGCAGAGCATAGCTGTGGCTTTTTGAAGCAGCGTCAGTGTGCGACGTTCACTTTGGGGCCCGCCACTCACACCAGGAGGGGGGGTTTGGAGGAGGCCTCGTCCACCAGAGCCTGTACTGTGACGCACACTTTCACCAGACCTTTCTCCTCCAGGATGTGGTGAGGAAGGCATAGTTTGTCCTGAAAGGTGGAGACATGAAGGATTTAAAGGGGAGAAAAAAAAGGGGAGAGCTGTAAAAAAAAAAAGGAAACCAAAGGCAGAACCTGTGACAGACTAAATGCTTGTAAATACCAAAGTGAATGTAGAATGGGAAACTTTCCACTTTCTGGTTTGTATTTTTTTCTCATGAAACAAGATTCAATATTTGACATCATAACACAAAGAATATTGAGCAAATTTAAAATGACATTGTCAAACGATTAATGTTTTTAAGTAGAAATGTTATCCAAACCAATTGTACCCTATGTGGAAAAAAAAAAGTTTAAATCGCTAAAACTAAACGGCTGAGCCTCGAATAGAAGCAACAACTATCATCAAGTGTTTGAGACAGTAGTAAGCCTTTTATATCTAATTTTCCCTCCTAAATAGTTTCAATTCAATTGGAGGGATTTTGAATGTTTTTGAGTTCATGGCACAGGTCATGTGAGAAGCCCACCTCTGTATGACTCATAAGTGGACCTGCTGGTCTACTTAACCCTTTAAAGCCTAAACCAAGAATAAAACAAAACAGAAAATAACTTTTTTTTTTGTTTGAATTCCTTATTTGCCCTAACAAAATATGTAAAAAGAAAAAACAAATACATTTTTGATATTAATAATTTATTACTATGGGATAAGTCAAGATAATTTTTTGTGTAGTCTTCTACTGGCTGTTATCAGGTATATCTGATTGTGTACAATAGGATTTTGAGCAAAGTTTTAACCATTAAATTATGCAAAAGGTGTCAGATGCAAAACATTTTAGAAACCGTATGTATCAAATACGAATAAGATAAATACAATCAGTGAATAATTACACAAGTCATGGGTCATCCCATTCAGCATGGCAGTGTAAACATGCAGCGGTAACGTGCCTGCACTTATGCCCACTGACTGATTACCAGATGCAGACACCTGTGGTGGTAAATAGCAGAAACACCATATATATATATATATATATATATATATATATATATATTTCTGTTGAAGCATGGTTAAAAGCAAAGTCTGATTTTAATTTGTAGATTTTCACATAATTTTTTGATGACTTTTTTTTACTTCATTTCATTTAGTTTATTTAATTCCAGAAAATATACAAACAATACACACACTCCCGAATCAATACATATCTAATAAAAAGAATAAGAAGAAAGAACAAGCTTATATCTGCCCCTTTCATATCTGCCCCTTTTGTTTAAATTATTGAAATTATGACAAATATGTTATCTTATGCCAACAGTCTATCGCATCCCACAGTTTCTATGCAATAAAAACGTGGTCAACTATGTTACAATATCACTCCTTATTCCAAGAGAAATTCAATGCACCATTTACAAAAAAGAAGATGAAATTTCAGCTTATTTTTAATTCTGTATTTCCCTTGAAGCAATGCTTTACATAACTTTTGTTCATATCCTCTCATATTTGACCTTGACAGCCCTCCCACTCCTCCCCATAATGAAAAGACATAATTTTGGGGGATTTTCCTTTTAGAAAAGCAAGATAGGGTACCACAGAGTCAGTCAGTAAACACAGCTGACAGAAGACACATGGGTGGACTGGCACCGAGTTATCCAAAGGTCCCTGACAGATAACTTAATAAATTCTGGTAAAATCCAACACAAATCGACCTTTAGACTGCAACTCTTCTGTCCCGACTGCTATACATATGCACTGTGTAACTTGAAGCCTGAGTGTTATCCTTCGATTAAAAGATTTAACTTAGTGTTTTTTTCCTTGAGGCTTTTTTTTTTTTACTTTGAAACTTCGTCTCTCTTTCTGTCAGACCCATGAAATTATCGCTGAATTGCTGCATACTCCGACTAAAATAGACCTGCAGTTTTTCTCAGTCGGACCAACCATAACTCCCTTGCAGAAAATCGAGTCTGGGGTGTTTATCCCAATTAATTCTAAATTAGTGCTAAATGCCATGACCTCGTCCGACAAAATTTACTGTCAGATAGGGTGCTAAATCGGATTTGGTGTGTTTAGGGCTTTAGAGTAGGAATAAGGGTCGGTTTGGCAGATGATTATGAAGAAAACTCTCAAGTTACAGAAAAAAACAAACAATAAATATCTGTTTATGTTTTCAATATGGAAAGTTAAAAACTGTTTTTATGGAACAATAAAAACAGCTAATTAAATGCAAATTTTTAACAATTGAAGCAGGCTGAAGATGTTCTCCAGCAACAGGCTTGAAGTAAACAAGTCACAGAAAACATCTATGCCTCTACCACATCATTTATCTAGTTTTTTGTGTGCATTTTCTGTAACATTTCTCAGATTTCAATAAAAAGGTATCAATTTCGATCCTATTCGGTTTAAATACAAAACAAAAAAACAAATAAACAAAAACAAAAAAAAAACTAAACTAAAGACTAATTTTGTTTCTATACCTAACCAGCCTAGTACACATATCAAAATAAATTCCATACATTCAAAGACTGCATAGGACTTTTTAAGGATTGACTTGTATTTGGAAAAAAAAAAATACAAACTTCAGATTAGAAACAAACCATCTGATATTCAGTGGCAAATAGCCACTATATAAGTGACACCATAAGGCAGCCAAATACAAGTATTCTTCTGAGACATTTTTTAGCAAGCCAAGTGGTTCATCTCCACATTAAACTGACAGAGTTTGTAGTTAAATAATGAACTGAACATAAATGGTGTACTTAGTTTCTTGTTAAAAAAGATTAGAGCAGTGTGCAAGACTTAAAAAGCAGCACCACAAATGTCCTGTAGGTGATTTAGCACATTAATGCCTGATTCACGACAACATAATTATATTTTTTTTCCTCACCTTCCAACAAACTTAAAGATACCCTGATTATTGTGATAGCTCCAAAATACATCAATGAAATATTGTTACTGTGAGTGGTGTCTTCAGAGTAATTAATTCTGCTCGGAGAGAAGTAAGGACTACTCAAACCTCAGATTTAGGATATTGACAATGTTGAACTGCCTGGCACCATAAACAGGCTAATTTCCTTAGGACAAATGAGCTTGTTGAATATCCCTTGTAGACAACTTGTAGCTAATGCCATTTCCACTTATTCTGCCATTTCTTCTGTTAAAATTAGCCAACAAACTTTTACCATAGCTTCTTCCTTGTTAGCCATATCTATTTATTCTAAACTCATGTTTTATGTCAAGTCATTTGGGAGATTATCCCCACTGACATTTTAACTTTTCAAATTAAAATCAGTTTGTTGTCGGTACATTGCGTTTTCCCTCTGTGGCTGTACACTACACACTATAGCAACAAACCTGTTATACAAGTTTTTACAGTCATGTTGGGGGTCTGTTTAGAAAATAAACTGACAACTTTAAAACCTTGCCATGTGAACCATGCATTACCTTTGTGTCAAGCCGGCAAAAACATATGTACAAAGTTGCAAAAGCTGAAGTTAATTTTCTAAAAGGAAAATTAGTTTCCAAATAAACTAGTCCACTACATTGTAAGTATTGCACTATTCATACCATGAAGTTGATTGCAAAGACCATTTCAGTGCTCCTGCTTTGTGCACTGTTACTACCTTAAAGCCTGTAAAGCCATAGCACAGGACAGCAAGGTCAGACTAAGGTGATTGTTATTGATGATTGTCTGTTATTGTTTATTTAGGGCAGTCATCATTGATGCACAACACCTGCTGTTTAGCAGTTCCAGTTTTACCAACTCAAAATTCAGGGGAATAATTTCCATCCCAGTTTTAGGTAGCCCGCACCAACTTATAGGTTGAACTTACTAAACATGAATTATACAGTATAATTATACTTGCTTAAATAATCCTTTTAAGATTGAAATTTAGCTCCTCTTTCTCACTTCCAACAACTAAGAGTTCAGTAGATGGGGAGCAGTGGGGGAAGGTATTGCTCAGTTTCTGTTGAGGTTATGGCTTTATCATCTTCCAAGCTAACAGCAGGGGTAAATTAAAAAACAGGGTCAATCTTTTACAGTAACAGATACCCAGGGTCTAATATTTAGAACACATTTAGAGTGAGAGTACTGGTCTGGTGGGGTCAGTGAGTTTAGAGAAGTGTGTTTTCTTGGTCACAGTGCCCTCAGCAATGCTCTCTTTATTATTTAAGAGGAATCTTCCTTCCCCTCTGGTGACTGCTAGTGACAACACGTAATGCCACTTTTGTTCTCTGAATCCAACTCTAGATATCCCAGTGCTTAGCCAACTTAATCGTTTGGAAATCCCTTTCTAGAGCATGTTTGAGGACTGCTGGCCAGTTGTCCGATAAAAGTGTCCTAAAGTTCTCCTTCGTGCAACTAAGATACTTACCAACTTTTTAAGTTTACACCAAATAGATCTTAAATAATTGTCACTTTTCAGTTGTATGTAACATTGTTTCCTTTCTGTATTTAATAACCGATTTATAATCCTACTTTATTCAGATCCTGATTGATCAAGCCGAAAGTTCTAAAATGCGCATTATTTGTTAAGGTTATAATGGTCAGTGAATATAAAAGTCCAATGACTGATTAAACACCAGTCGTTGCAGGGTATAGCCCTATTTACTCTTTACAACCAAAACAATAAAAATTCATAATCTACACAAATATAAATAACTCCATATCATACTGGTATAATACTAAGATTCTAAAGCAATATAAGGAAGAGATCCTATAAACATATAATGTAAGTGTCTCTAACAAGCCAAGCATAAAGGTCCTTAATGAATTCTGGATTTACAAAACTGTTATTGATAACCAAAAGAGAAATGTTGCCATTAACTTGTCCCAATATTCACAAATTTACTGTATAAAATCACAAACAACGGAATTTGGTGCTTCTTCTGCATATTTACTCCATCTGTTCTATCGACAGTCAGTCCTTTTATCTTGGTTCATTCTGCTTCAGAGTTTATTCCGCTTTATTGCAAAAGCAGTAGAAAAACAAAGAGAGAGGCAATAAGCAATGGTGCCCTTACAGTTCCATGACATGGAAGTGAATCCCATTGCTCCATCTTCTTCATGTAATATGTCTGTCAGAGACTGCCTCCAAACTTCAGACAATTTGAGCACCACCACATAACTCTCAAGCAGGCATCAAAGACAAAGAAAATGATCTCAAGGCTCAGATTGCTGTGGATTTTGTTAACAAGACATACAGTGGCTGATCCTGTGGAGGGACAGGGCTTAAACTGGAGGGAGGAGGGTCTTCCAGGGCTTTAGTAACTGCTACGTTAGCTCAATCCAACTGTAGGCTATAAATAGAAGAACTAAGCAAAGGATGTGAAGCAGGCTAGAGCCAATAATGTCCCAGATCTGCCAAGCAGGAGGTGGGGTTTGAGTGGTAACAGAGACCAATGAGCGAGTTTCTGGGTCCCTGAAGGAGGCAGAACTTCCAGCTAAGATAGTCTTGTCAGGCTTCTTGTTTGAAGAGGTCGTATCCAAGGCAACCAGGGCTAGAACAGTGGCATGGACTGGGTGCAGGCGCCACTGTGTGATATCATAGGGCGTACAAAGGGATGACTGGCATCCCCAATAGGCAGGGACAGGTAAGGAAACAAAATGTGGGGTCAGACAAAAGAAAAAAGCAGGATGAAATAAGAAGCATAATAAAGAGAGAACAAATAAAGTAAAAAAAAAAAGATAAAAGTGTAAATGTGAGTACAAGAGTTATAAAAGAAAAAGAATGTGGGAATATAGTATGAAGAGAATGAGTGGATTGAAGGTTGAAGTGTAGACAAAGTTACACAGAAGAAAGAAAGTGCAAAACAATGAAAGGGGACCAATGGTAAAAGAAGGCAAAAGGAAAATATATGTTTATGAACAGAGAAGTTATCCAAAGATTTGTGAGACAAAGAGAGACACAGAGAGAGAGAGAAAGAAAGAAAGAAAGAAAGAAAGAAAGAAAGAAAGAAAGAAAGAAAGAAAGAAAAGAAAGAAAGAAGGAAAGAAAGATGTTATCCAGGCGAAGGGTAAAAAAAAGAAAAAGAAAAGGCAGGAGGTTAACCAATGGACACAAAGGTCAATATTCAAGTCTCAGCAAGTAAGAAGCAGAGGCAGGCAGGGGTTACCGCAGCAACCATCAGGGATGCTTACTGAGAGGATGTTCATGAATCCTGGTTGGACGTCTCTCTCCCAGTAAGCAGCCCTGTATCAGGGGTAGAAGGCAGCTGATGGGTAAGCTAGTGTAATTAGCACAGAAGCTTTTGCAGTTAAGCACTCAGGTTACAGGTAGCTAGCAACATCCGCAAAGAGACTTAAAGCTCTCAGCAAGCAGCGGTCGAGGTTATAGGTCAAACACGTAAAAAAGAAAAGAAAGCAGCATTCTTTTTTTAGAAAGAAAGTGGCACATACCAAGAACAAATATGTACTTAAAACAAATAAAACATGACAATTAATTAAAGAACAACATCTATATAAATTTGTCATTTTTTGTTGTTGCAATACTTCCAGGAATTTGTTTGAAAAATGTACCATATATCATACAAGTATCTTTTCTCAATGGGTTTATCTAAAAAAACTGGAGCAGTTAATTAAAACAGAACACTGAAACACTGCCCACCTTTTGGTTTTCAAATATCCCAACAATCATTTTTAAAGAAACTCTGACAGCCTAGAAAAAAAATGTATTTTTTCATAGCATTTTATTGGTCAGGAAAATCTGAAAGATTATGTGTTCTTTGCACTTAACCTCGCTAACCAAAGGCTTTGTTTGTTTTAAATTCTCATAGCAACAGCAAGTCTGGATTGTGGAAGAAAAGCATCCCCACGGCATTATGCTGCCACCATGCCTCGTTGTGTGTTCTGTATTTTCAGCATGAAGTGCAGCATTTGAAAAAAAAAATGTATTTTCTTTCTCCAACAAAGCACCATTTTGCTATGTCTCTCACAAGTCTTGCTGATCAATTCTCAGCTTGCAAACTGTCCGGTTAAAAAGGCTGCCATGTTTTGGTAAATTTCAGGTAATGTATGGACTGAATGCAAGATGTTCATATTGTCTTGTAAGATAACTAAGCCTAAATCCCCACAGAACTTTATTGCTCATTTGCCCTTCTCTACACTGATTTTTCACTATAATTACACACAGGACATTAATATTTGGTTTCAGAAGGCAACACATTTCACTGTTTTGTTTTCAGGTATTGTGTCAAATGGCTTTAATAGCATTTGTTCTGAAATTTAAAAAATTGCTTTGAAAGACAGAGATAAACTCTCTCTCAGTAGACAGTTAAACACAACTTAATGTGGCACAATAAGGAAAAATAGTATTCATCACATTGGTATGTTTCAATTCCTTTGTGACTTGCCTCTTTGATGTTTTGTAATTGGTTTATTTTTTTCCCATATGTTTTCTTAATAAAGTAAGGGATCCTGATGCATCTGAAATGAAAGGGCTGTTTTGCATGTATGCATCTGGCTCATTGAGGCTTTGGTCAGTACTGCTCTTGGATTTAAATACCTTGTCAGGGATGATTTAATTAATATTTTGCTTTGTAGTATTCTGTATTGTTGAGATTCAGAAATCTTTGCTAGATTTTATCTAATAACTTCCCAAAAGCTCATTGCACAACAGAACTTTTTAATGTTATCGTCTCACACTGCAGCACATAAACACAATCTACAACTTCCTGAAAGTTGTGTCTCCTCATAATGTTTCACATAAACAGATAGACATTTGCACAGAGACTCACAGTAAAGCTCAACTAAAAATCAGTCAGCACAAAGCGATAATGCTGTCAAATCTTTTCAAAATGCAGGAAGCTAGAAGCTGAAGGCAGTCATGATAGCAGGAATGATGTCAGCGTTACATGACAATGTTAAATGGCCCCATTTGAAGCGATGCGTTGAGGAAGGGGGGTTAAACCAGAGCTGAGAGATGGCTGACTGGTTCTCAGGTTTCATGTGTCATGTGCACTGTGGCACTTGTCTAAACAACGAGAGCTCTTAAAACGGAAGGATTGCTGTGTGTAAAAACAAGGAACCATCAGCTTTTCATCCCATTTCTGGTTTAGTGTCCTGCAAAAATCCTAATTCGGGATGAAATAATTATATCAAATTCATATAGATAGAGTGTGATTATTGTTTAACTTTTGAACAAAATCTCTTTGCAGGACACGTTTAGATATTCTTTTACATCTCATGAAAAGAAATCTATCATACTGAACAATGAAGGAAATTTGTCTCGTGAACTGAGGATGTTTTAGGTCTAACCTTGCTTAAAGTTAACAGGAAATTAAAACCTTTAAAATGTCTTAACTTTAAATGTTCTCTTTTTTAATCCTCAAAATCCTCATACGTTCTGAGCTCATATATGACGCCACACTTGCAGAATTTGGAGGAAAACATTAAGTTAATCCTCAGTTCACAGAGAAACACATAATAAAAAGCCCTTCTTACCTGTGGTACACCTATTTTCCTGCAGGCATCCAGGAAATTTTCTACATTTCTTCGACATTTTGCCATGCTGAGCTTGGGCTAAGCGTACAAAAGGAAATCCATGTAAACGACTCTTACTCAGCTTAGATTATTAAAAACTTAAATGCCTTGATTTTCTACACGTACCACTGCTGGAGAAGGAACATGGATGCTAGCCACAGAACGAGGGCGAATGTGATTGGCTAGATGGCAGAGCACGACACCATCCATCAGAGACGAGCCGAGGTCTTCAGGAAGGACAACTTTCAGTCTGCTCTCTATGATCTAAAGTGGAAGCAGGAGTCTGTCAGTGGGAAGGTTTGGAATCTCTGACTGAACAGAAAAAAAGACAGAGCTTCAACACTTCATTTTTACACTTCCTTCTTTTCCAGATCTATCTCTAGATTTTTCCAGCTGTTTTATAATATTCAGGCAAAGATAACTATTGGGATAAAGGTAACGGTTAACGGTAGAATGGTTCTAATTTCTGTTCCACAAGTCATAAAATATGGTTCAATTTGGTTTCTGATTTAACCAAGGTGGTAACTGCAATGTTTTACTTTGGTCCACTGTGCAGTGCCTGTGCCATCTGCGCGGTGCCTGTGAAACATAGGACGTACAGAAATATGGATTTAATAAAAAAGAAAATTCTGAAACAGATATTTTCATTTTTGCTTATTCCAACATTATCTAAAATACTGTTTCACCTGTTAATATTATTGCAGCTACATCTGCTTTTCATCTATAGGGTTAATACGTCTATGTCTGACTATAATTGATAGCCAGCTTTATCTTCAATGCTTAGCTGTTTTTTAATACTGGACTTCATTTCCTGCTCTCTATACAGAGATCTGGTTCTCTGCATGAGAACCAGAACTCTGACAATATCGGTATGTTGTTGTTTTATGTCGCAAAGCATTCAGAAGCCTATGAAGTCATATTTGAGCAAGTAAAGCAGACAAACTTAAACACCTGAAAAAAATACAAGGCAATTGTCTTTTTATACCATCTCCGAGACTGATTTTATTCTGAGAGGAAACATTTCTATGTTTACAACTACCCAGGCTAACGTACATTCACAAACATGAAAACCAAAATGTGTGGATTACTCAGAAGGGCTAAGAAGTAAGATTTTGGCCAACACAGAAAAAGTAATGTGTGCCAGAAAACCACTTCAACTACTTTGTTTAGAAGTATTGCATTGAATACCAATAAAACACTTTGAGATTATGGTCACAACTTGACAAAATCTCAAAAAGTTCAAGGAGCACGAAGAAGCAAACAAGACATTATAGATGAACCACCGCAGGCTCACATGGAGCTATAATTGGTTTTAAATCCTCCAGCAAACAGCTATAGATGCATCTACTTTTTTCAAACCAAATTCACTGCTATGGAATCTTATCAGGTTAGATGACACTATCTCACATCTCTCAGGTGCTCCATGAGCTCCAGCTCCTCACGCAGCTGCTCCATCTTCCGCCTCATAGTAAACTGTGGATCCACAGACTCCATGCTCTTATGGCTCCGCATGTACACTGCAACAAAGACAAAAGATTAAAAGAAACACAACAGACTGAGATCAAGGACTTTATAGGCCGGTAACCAAATTAAAGAACAGAGTAGACGGACCTCTGACGAGAAAAAAAGAGCAAAACACCAAAAATGGAGTAAAAATATTGAGGCATAACTTCCTTTGTAGGATATCTAAGCTGATTAATGTTAAGAAATATAAAATAATAAACATAACGCTCCAAATAATTATATAATTTATGAAGAAGAAGCAAACTAGACAAATGACAGAACAAGGAAGGCATGAGAAAAGGAAGAATGCAAATGTTTTGGAAATCGATACTGGAGAAAACTTTTAAAATCATTCTCAACAACAGCATTAAGTAGCAGTCCTTCTTTTTTCCTTTACAATTTGTCAAATAGTTTGCTAGGCAGACATAAAGGTGGGACACTCATTATGTGTTTTCAAACATATATTATGTAGGATGGAGGGAAATAAAATTTTAAGTTGCAGGAAATTCTCTCTCTGCTCATTGAGACAATTTTCGTAAAAAAAAAAAAAACGGAAATCTAAGTGAAGTCACTGTGAGCAAACCACAGCACTGTGGGCTCATTTCCCCTCGACAATTTCAAAGACACAAATAAAATGGGCCATAAAACATGCAGGAGCTTATGTAAGCGTGACATTCACATGCACCCACGCTAGCAGAGCTCAGAGCATTTTCTGCTCGGACTTTGTGTCCTGTGTGTTCTGAAGCACAAAGAAAATTCTTATATTATATTATATTATACTATATTATATATATATATATATATATATATATATATATATATATATATATATATATATAAATGTTTGTATATCTGGAGCAAGTAACGAGTCATTTCCCTCTGGGATTATTAAAAGCAAAAGCAAGCTGCTTTTCTTCCTAGATATGGTTGAAAGAAATCCAAGATACCTCACATCAGAGTATTCATCATAACCATCTGCTGTACATTTTATTCACAGAATAGATGTAATGATATGTAATCTATAAATTGTTAATGGAAATATAGCTTCCTTACAAAATCTGCCTGGTTTTGGCTTCATTGATAACATATTTTGAACAATATTTGATCTGTTCAGCAGCTCCCAAAATTAGTCAAAAAATTTTATTGGGGTTGAATTCATAGACATATTGCTAAGTTTTTGTTTAAAAAATGAAGGCTTAATATGAATCATCATATCAGAATCCTGAAAGAAATTAGGTTAATAAGATAAAAGCAGAAAAATACAGGCTGCAATAGCAGAAGCCTTTCTGAACATCATGTAGGCGGATTGAAAACTGTAAACATGCTTAACGTTGATACAAACACTTTATCTAAACACACCCACACACATATTCAGAGCTGACAGCTGAATCATTCACTTCCTCTTTGTCCTATTTTCTTCTAAATTTCTGAATCCCTGTGTGGTTGCTAAATGACCACTGGAGGGAGCTGCAGCATCATTTTAATAAATAACGATGCTTCAGGAGAGGTGACTATGTAGGATATGAGTGTTGTCATCACCACTTTAACCTGCATCTTTAAACCATCCTCCCAGCGCACATTAACAGGCTGATGCTCCCTATTGTAGAGCATATTCTAGGTTCGACTGATAATATCTAAAAACAATATAAGATTATATCAGCTTCTATCAGATATATATTTGCCTTCCACTCACAGCTGTGGAAGGCACTGGGATTGTACTTGATGGGCATATAAGAAGAGACTCTGAGACTAACTCAGAGAACACACTCTCACCTAGCAACAATCACAGTTGACACACAACACAGGCAAAAATGGATGGCAAACTTCTCACTACTGTCCTGTGAGATAATTGCATTTTCAATGAGCCTCAACAGCAGTATTGTTGTCATGAATATCAGATTCCTAGTCCCCATCACTCTACTACTAATACCAAGGAAAAAAAACTTCTACACCATTCTTGATACCAGCAGTAAAGAAATGACAAATAATTAAAGGCATAAAAAACATTTTCATTAATATGAAAAATCTCAACATGGAACATTTTTACTTAACAGAATGTTATTTAAAGTTTGATGAGGGTACTTAAAAGTGTGCAAAGAAATTTAAAATAAACAAAAATAAATCCAATGTAGTAATATTCTAAGGTTGTCTGACATATTCTTTTATTCTGAAAATAATTAGGAATCTGCAATATACATTACCAAAAAATATGCTTAAAGCAAAGACCCAGGAGACCTTCTGTAGTATACTGGATGTCTACTGCTTGTTTAATTTTGGATAACTCATAGATGTGCAGCATATCACTACTTCACTCATGGTCTTTAAATAACTAGATAGGGTTGATGGGTAGCCTTTCTTTGCAGGATTATGACAGAAATGCTTTGTGAGAGAGGTTTTAGATTATATTCCCCAAAAGGACCCTTACAATGAGATCAGTTATATCTTCAAATTTCATTCAGCAAAAGGCAGGTCCCAAATTACACTGTCGGTTAATGCATATTCTACACATACCAAAGGTCATTATGATCTAGAGGTTGGAGTTATATCCACTCTCATAAATTTGCATATTAGATAGCTAAATCTTTATCTTTCGTAAGTGCCAAACAGCAAATCATGTTTTTCTATTTTTTTTAAAATTAAGAATAGGTTTACAAGAGGTTAAGGCTGCCAAAGCAGGAAGGTCACTTTTTAAAAGTGGACATGAATCAGCATAAAGATAGTTTGAATAATCCCCGGCAAGACATTATCTGTTTTGGACCCAACATGACAGAATACGCTAAAGTGCTAGACAGCAAAAGCAGCAAATTGTCTCAATTTCTGCTTCTTTTCTAAAGGAAACTGTTTTAAACAGGAATATTTTGAGATTAAAAATTAAACAAAAAGTAAAATTTTTCTTAAAATGAGAAAATTTATCTTCACATCCCAACAGCAGTGACTATATAAAATATGAGGCTTAGCACTGACACAGTTTGAGTTAGTGGATTCACAAACTACTTTCAGAACACAGATTCAACCCTAGAAAAGTCTCAGGTTTGGCTTTACAGTTCTAACTCTATTCTAAGCTCCCAGTATTATTACACAACCTGGGGGGATATAACACACAAACTGATGAAGCCTGTTTCTGCTCTGAAGTAGGAAAAGGATCTCAAAATGACCATAACTAGGGAAATGTCTCCAGATAAGCTTTAATTGTAAAAAACAACTACAGAGTTTTAAATAACTTTTAATAGCTTATGTATAACACGTGTTACAATCTCTAAAGATTACATCATCTCTCTCTTGTTGCTACATGCAGCTTCTCTGATGGGTTCACAGAGGCAACTGATGTACTGATTAACAATGCTAGTCCTGTGTGTAATTGTGGGACTACGCTGGTCTGTCCTCATTTCATCTTAACCCTATCAGCTAAAATGAAATGTGCATAATACAGTGTTTAATATTTCAGAGGATATTTTAATAGCTGGACTGGGAATAAAAAAGGAAGACGGGGAGCCTGAATTCACTGTGAAAACAGCATGAAGGGGTTCATAGATTTAATTGGACTGAATTAGAAATATTTTCAGGTTTTATACTATCAACATATTGTTAAAAGTGTTTTTTAACCTTTATTTAAATTTTCTCTCTCTTCACCGAACTGTTATGCAGAGAGCAGCGGACACAACAGAGACCGAACAGTGTGGGTGTGTTTACTCCTGAGATCTGTGTGATGCAAGTTTTTTAAAGAAATATGCTAAAAAAAACTGACCTGTTAAATTTTACATAGTTTTTGTTTTACATAAAAAAGACATCCATCCATTTTCTTACAGGCTTATCCCAAGTGGGGTCGCGAGGGGTGCTGGTGCGTATCTCCAGCTGTCTACGGACGAGAGGCGAGGTACACCCTGGACAGGTCGCCAGTCGATCACAGGGCAACACAGAGACAAACAGGACAAACAACCATTCACACACACTCACACCTAAGGGGACTTTTTAGAGAAGCCAATTAACCTAAGGATCATATTTTAGGACTGTGAGAGTAAGCCGGAGTACCATAGAGAACCCACACATGCTCAGGGAGAACATGCAAACTCCATGCAGAAAGACGACGGGCCGGGACTCGAACCCAGAACCTTTTTGCTGCAAGTCAGCAGTTCTACCCACTGTTCCACTGAGCAGCCCCATATAAAAAAAAAGAAAAAAAAAATTAATATTGTAAAATTCTGAAAGACTGATTTGTACCTAAAATTTGATAGGGACGGGCATTTCAGTCTAATGCTGCGTTCACACCGGATGCAGCAGACGCGACAGAAGCAGCGAGTTTACATGCAAAGTCAATGGTTGATGCGCGTCACGGTGCAGGAAAAGGTCCCGCGGCGCGTTTTGAGCAGCAGGCGCAGCGCGTCTGAGCAGCTGAACCGGCGCGTTGGGCGCATTTAAGCGTTTGACGCGTGTGGCGCGCTGCAAATGCGCTGCTGCTCGAGATGGAAAAATTGAACTTTTGCTGCTTGATGCGCTGCGTCAACCAAACAGAGAAGCTGATCTGGGAGCTGGCAGGGAGAGAGACACAGCGCTGATGATACAGAGCGCTATGATCACTCCTCTGAAACAGTTTATTGACGCATAAATTAACTTAAAATGCAGAAATCTGCCGGCAGAATATGTTCGCTTTTATTATTCTGGTGCCTGTAGATCGGATTATTTAAATGAAAAACACCTACCAGCTGCTGCGGTGAACCGCGAGGAGGCGACCCGGCCAGAGGCTGCTGTTGAAGGGATTCCTACTGTCGGCGCACCACTGGTATGTGGGGGTCTGAGCGGCTCAGACAGAAATAACATTGGAAGGCAGGATTGTAATCTGAATGAACTGGCTGCACTGATGAAGTTTTCAGGTGTATTTTCTCACTTAAAATATATATATAATATTAGAACTACTTTATTCCCACTGATCACAGCAAATATAGCTGCAAGGCAAAGAAAGGATAGAGTAGCTCTGCCCAATGCGCGTCAGACCCACTTTTGCACCGCGCAGCCAGTGCAGCAAAGCTGCTTCAGCCGCGCGTCAGAACTAACTGGTACAATCAGCAAAAATGAAGCAGCAGACGCGATTTTGCTGCTTTTGCTGCGTCCGGTGTAAACGTAGCATAAGACTTAGACACGGGTTGCAATTTAGTTGCACAACTAAAGACTTGCAGACTAAATCCTCACGGGTTAACCTGGACATATGCTCTAAAGTCTTTACTTGAACTTGCCCTTTGGAAACCTAATGTGTTCCTCAAGATCCGACTTGGAATCACACTGTGAAGCATCAAGACTAGGGCTATAAAATAATAAGTTTTGACTTGGAATCCAACAACCAACTTGGACCCTTGTCATTTAAATCCCATATTAATCAGGTTTTTAGAATCGCTTTATTTCATCTCTGAAATATTGCAAAAATTTAAATATCTTATCCAGGGGAATTAATATTGAGAAACTAAACTAAAAAAATAAAAATATATTTCTTAAGCTTCAAGTCTGGACTATTGTAATTCTTTACTATCAAGATGTCCACTACATTGAGCTAAAAGTCTTCAGCTTATCCAAAATGCTGCGGCCAGAGTTCTGATGAAAGTTATAAAGAAAGATGACATTTCTCCTATCTTGACATTCTTGACAGTTAAAACAGAAATGTACTTGTGACATTACACGTGGGTCGGGTCGTCTGGACTTGCATTTTTCTTCCTGCTATTAATAGTCTCTAGATAATAATAAATTCTTACTTTATTCATTTAGTGGGGGAATAATGACAGACAGAACAAACAAAAAGGTGCCATTAGAACCAGCGGGACCTCACACAGGCCTAGAGAGGCCAAGGCCTTGAGAGGTCTGCTGTAGCAAAGGCAAGGTTAGCCCTGGCTTCAGTTTCATAACAGCTAAATATTATATGATAATGATCAACAGTATTCACAGAAGCTTACATCAGTTTTCAATTTGTTTAATATATTTTCTGAAGAAAGGTAAATGGTCTTCTGTTAACCTTTTTCTCAGAATTAAAAATAAATGTTTTCTAACATTCAGTAAATCAGAAATATACACAGACTAGATTGTAAACATCTCAGATGTTTCCATGCTTTTAGGTTCTTACACAGATTCTTGACTGTTTTTTATAGTAGTTATAAGAATAACTGCAACTCACAATCGGCGCCTTTTAAGGGAAAACAAGCAATGTGTATCCAACCTCTGAAAGGATTAAGGGGCCTAACAAACCACTAAAAAGTGTTATTTCTCAACTGATGACAGAATGAGAGATGTATTTTAATGATAGTCCTAAAATGAATATAACATTTTGTCTAAGCCAAACTCAGGACAAGAGAGAAAAAAAGCAGCAAAGCTAAGCTGAAGAAAAATGCTTCTCTCTCCATCAAGAACCTTAAACCAAAAAGCTGATCTGCTCATACCTCCAGGCCTCAGACTGGTCCTCACAAAAATGGGCAATACAAACAGTAACACACATACAAGGCTGTGATCCAAACAAAAATCTTGGACCCTGTTCCAGAAAAAGTATTATAGTCCTTCTGGGATCACTATGTAACACAAACTATGGCAACTAAGAATTGACAGGCAAACACAAATATGGCCAGACAAATGCACGGCCCATTCATAGTGCAGATCTTACACTCACACAAACACACACAATACCAAAGGAGTATCACACTATCCTAATATGGCTCGGGATTTCTCAGTGTATGTGTGTGTGTGTATGATTAGCACATTAAAGGCTTTAACACTGATATAACTTTAGCTGAATAGAAAATAGCGCACTCTGTAGCCTATATTTGTACTGAAAATAAAAAAGTGGCAGACAGTTCAGTATATCTGATAAGTTCTGTTTTTAGAATATGATTGAAGTACTAAACATAAACACTAGTTTTGTCACATCAAAAATAATCACAAAACAAACAGAAGACTATTGGTTTGGACACAACAATGCATCCAGCTTAAACCACCAGGTTGCGATGAAGCAAACGTTTCACAAATCACAAAATCAAAGCTTATGAAATGGCAAATATTATAGTGTAAAATATATAGTGTAAAAAATTCCAGTCTAGGTTAGATCAGTCCACATCCCAGCGTTTGTGATTTACATAAAATGTAAAGCATTAATAAAATATTTCCAAACCTTCTTCTCTTGAATTGTGTTAGAAAGACGAGAAAACCTGGTTGGAAAACAGCCCACGGCCTTAAAGGAATAGTACACCCAAAACATGATTAGCCTTCATTTTCTACTCACCCCCATGCTGAACAACACCCTGGAGTACTTTTTTGATATCTAAAATGCATCTGGAGATCTGGGAGGCTTCTTGCTGTCTGCTGACATTCAAATAATGGAGGTCTATGGTGCCCGAGACAGAAAGGTCCATAAAAAACGTGTCAATATTCCTCCATACTGCTTGTCCAATGTATTCCAAGTGTCCT